>NC_062538.1:2496598-2504098 GCF_022655615.1 Tachysurus fulvidraco
AGTGTTAGCATGTGCTGGATAAAGAAAAAAAAAACAAGAGCACCGTTCAGAAAACTGTCCTCGGGTCAGTTCCGGTCGCTCACTTTCAGTTGTGCGGGTGGCAAAGCCCTGATCACAGATCAGTGATTGCAGTGATGGTCAGGAGTGATGGAGAAATTCATTTAAATCTGCTATATTAATTCTATTAATCAGAAATACATTGTGTATGTAAAGGCTACAGGGTGTAAATGAGCTTAACACGTTTTATTCAGTATAAATAGTCAATCACGAGGTGTCGAATTGTCGATTTTAATGAAAAACACAATTCTATATTCTTTATGTGTTGATTCACTGGTCTTTCGTCCAAAATGATACGTACAGCAATGATGTAAAGCGCATCCTCACAGCCATGGACTCCTCTATAGACTAAGTAACTGTTATATATGACCCCTCTTCTCTATTGCCCCCCTGTGTCTGTCTTCTCACAGATGGTGTCTAAATTTGCCCCTCTATGTTTTTACAGTCACCTCCTGGTACCAGATTTCTCACCCTCACGCTGTGGTGGGCTGTTTATACAACTGGGGAAGCATTCACAACAAAATGCTCTTCAGCACCCAGATCATTCTGGCAGATGGATTCATCTCTGCAACTTCTGTTGCTAAGGCAACGCCCCGGGCCACGCCCCTATGCTCCACCACGCCCCGCCTCCTTCTCGCTGTCTCGTCGTTATATAAACCCCCGGTTTCCGACCTGAACTTCATTCATTCCGCTCTACGCTTGTGCGAACACGACGAAGACGTGGCTTATTTCTTTCACTATTTTGGATTATCGAATTAAGGCAGAAGGATGAAATCTGTTTGTCTGGTCGCTTCTCAGACGCATAGGACAGCTCCAGTGGGCAGGATGGAGCAGTCACCTGTCAGCAGGTAAGCCTTAAAATTAGAGAGAGAGTGTGTGTGTGTGTGTGTGTGTGTATATATATATATATATCCCATTCTCTTAGATTGTTAATAGGTATTAAAATGTCAACTTAAAGCTGTTCATAATGACATCCTAAATGTGCTCCTTAAATGAGATTTAATAACTCGAACCACTTCTATGTAATGATGTAATGCATGCATACACATATTGTATGTTGTTCTTCGGTTTGTTTGTTTGTTTGTTTGTTTGTTGTTAAATGACGCTGACCGTACGACTTGCGTCTTGTCCACAGCAGGCCAATCCTCTGGAGACCATGGCTCATGACCAATCAGGACTCTCGTCCCGTGAGCCTGAGGAGCAAGCTTATCTGTGTAAGTTTTCTTCTCAATTATACCAATTATAGTCAGGCTTGTGCAATTCGAGCCTAAACTTAGCATCCAAAACAGATACAATGATTTGACTTGGAAATCTAAGGAAACCTGGGTTACAATCAAAAGTACAGATAAAAAAAGTAAGTCATGCAATTAACTACTATGCTTTAAGAAGCAAATGAAACCCCAGGGGCTTGCAGATAGGCATGTGGAGCACATTATGAACAGTATGGCAGAGCAGAAGGTGTGACTGTCAAGCTGTTTTGCTGACACTGAGCCAACTATGTGCAAGGGCAGAAGGACCAACTATAGCGCGGAGACACTCGGCCATATGGCACCGCTGCCTGAGCCAGAGTCAGAGCGAGTACTCCGAAGTGGTGCCCAGTGGTGAGGTGTAGAGAGAATAGCCTCCAGCATGCTAGCACATGCTTGCCAAGACTAGTAGACGTGTCTGGGGAATGTTTGGGTTATTTTCTCACTCTCTTAGCCTGACACTTACCAACTCACAGCTACTATATCCTATATAGCCCAAGGTGCTATACAGCTGCTTTGTAGCTGGTGCTGATATCACCCCATAAATACCAGGCAGGAAGCTTGCGGTGGATGTTTTTGTTTCTTAAGTGTATCCTTACACCTCTTTCTTCTCTCTTTACAGCCTTATTCCCGACCAACGGTGCCAAGCAACACCATGGCAGATGGCAAAGCTCAGCCTTTCCAGCACCCTGTGAGGTCAGTACTCTTGTTTTGATTGAGCAATACATTGCACGAGTTATGGATTGGCCTGTAAACGTGTAATCAACATGCCAATTTAGAAAAAGGGATTGTTCTAAGTATGTTATTATTATTTTTTCACTACAGACTGTTCTGGCCGAAATCCAAGTCATATGACTACCTCTACAGCGATGGTGAAGCACTGCTGAGAAATTTCCCAGTCCAGGCAACTATCTGTTTCTACGACGAGTCTGATAGCGAAGACGAGGAGGAACAGGACGACTGGGAAGACGAGGAAGATGATGATGACAAAGAATTCCCAAAACCCCAGGGCCATTTTTGCAACTATAACTGAATTGCGAACTGAATTGAGCTCAGGAGCAAATACACCCAAGGAACATCAGACATTCAAGTCAGGACTGTCTAATCACTGAGAAAATATCATAACCAAACCTGCATAGTTCTGAATATTATCACAAAAAAAGGCAAGAGAACATCTTCAGAACTGGATGGTTTTCAACTGTAATTTCCTCTGGGAAATGTAAAAACGATCCCACATTGGGATGAATGTTTCCAAGATGACTCAGGGTCTTTTTTTTTTTTTGTATGCAATATTCCTTTATTTTATTTCCTTGTCCCTAATTTATGTTGTATATATCTACATCTACAGTATATATATATATTTATGTCCTATTTTTCTACTTTTGTGTAAATTACACAATAAACCTAAATAAGAAAAGAGTGTTTTGTTTTTTAAGTTCATGATGCAAATTCAGGTTTCCTTGCAACACCTTTCCTAATCATTGGTGTCACCTTTCTGTCTGATGTTGGTGCATCTGCTTTGCGTTTTCCTGGTTTGTTTTTCACCTGATGAAGAAAACTGACCACTCAGAATGTCAGAGGTTACTCAAAGCGTCACAAGTCGCAGTTCATGCTGTTATATCATGCGTGTGAATGTGTGTCATGAATACTACAAAGGACCAAAATGCAATTGAATGCAATTGGCTTTACAATTCTTTCAGTGCAAATAAAATTAAATAAAATAAAATACTGCAATCCCTTCAAGCTTTTCCAAGCCACAGCCACAAGCCACAACTTTGCATACTATTTTATTTATTTTGTTTGTTCCATGACACACAAAACAGACCTCTTTTTTTTTTATAGCAGGTTATTTCTGGTATATAGCCAGAATAAACTAGGACTCACAAAAATGTGTGTCATGCATAAGCTCCATCACTGACCTAATAAATCAGACTATGGGGATGTGAGGATGCAGGGAAATGTAGTCTTTTATTATAAGGTGTGGCATAGACAGAGACTCCAAGACATCTCACATTACATAAAAAAAAATTTAACAGTTATTTTTTCCCCCGACTATATCAATACTGGTAAGAAATAAAATAAACTTTATAATATAAACACGTGGCTATTCGCTGCAATATTTCAGATTTTCCCCTGTACTTAGACTACAATACCCAGCCTATGGGTTTTATTTTCATTCCAGCGGCATGACATTGCGCGTCCAAAATAATAATAAGAGTTTCCATTGGACAGACAGACGAAGCGCTGGATTCCTATTGGTCCGCGCAGACATCACTCATCCGTCCTGCGTGACTCATGTGTGTGCTCCCTTGGAGGAAACAGGAATGGAAGGAATCAGCAGTGATAACGGAGAGGAAGGTAGGGCTTTATTGTAACTGTGTGTACACGTTCTACTACAAATACACGTTTTCTCATACGTTCATGGTTTGATTTTAGGTTTAAAGAGAAATAAAAGAAATACAAAGCCCGGGCTTTGTATGAATCAACTTGAGGAGTCGAATCAATTGAATTTGAATCTAAGCTCTTTCGTGTGGCTCGATAAATATTTTATTGGCTTTTTTCCCCCTTCTTTAAATGGCAGGAAGAAAGCTTGTAGTGTGTGAGAGACGTCGATATGATGATGCTGTATTGACAGTGAGGGTTAATTTATTAAGGCTGTGGAATAATAAAGTGGTGAAGAATCGAATCAGGGTGTCGAATCTCTTGTGTCGGATCTTTTATCTTCTTATTTGACAGCTGTGTGGAAACCTTTTGTTAAACATTTAAACCTTTTAATGAACCTGTTTATTACGCTAGAAAGTCTGAGATGGAAGTTAAGTAGCGGATTCGTGACAATAACAGTGTTACAGTGAAGTGAGCTTTACACTGGAACCGAATACATTTAAATGGCGACCGCTAATGGCACGTCGACCCCGGCCCGTTTCTATGGAAACCGCCACCTTTGCCCCGCCCCCTCGCTTGCCTATAAAAGGCGGACAGAGGCTTCCATAAATCAAAAATTCCACTCAGGAGTGAAGGCTAAACGAATGATCTGTTGCCAGACCAAGAGTTAATGTGCTTGAGCTGGTTCTGGTCCAGATCCTGGTTCTGGTAATGATCCTGGTTCTGGTAATGATCCTGGTCCTGTTTAAACTGCTCATATTTATTAATCTAAACCTAATCCATAAAAAACCCCACTTTTAAGACATTTCTCCAGTCTGAAACACACTAATGTGTCTCCAAACCTCTGGATCTTTGGCTCCACTCCTCCCAGGTAAGAGGAACCCAGATTAGATCCGTCTCCACCCCATGGATTTTTCGATAACCGCTCACAACACTAACGTCTAATCCAAAACACAAACAGCAACTGAACAGCATACCACAACCATCTGAAAAGCAAAACCATCCCCATGTTGCTCAGACATCAGCTGGTTTAGATGGGGGACACGAACACGGACCGGCCAGCTGCATTGTACAGTATGTAACGTCCATCGGTGAGGAACCACGCCACGCTGAAACGCAATCCGTTCGGTCCCAGGCGTAAGCCATACGTACTTGCGTGGTTTTAAAAAGGTCCATACAAAGACATTTTGAGGCATTTATCGTCCGCAGACGGTGACGAGTTGCGTCAAACTCGTGAAAACCTTAAAAGTCCAGCGTAAATAAGAATTAAATGGAATACATTTACTATTACTGGAAGAAAATGAAGATGGAGACAAACGATACACTTTTGTCACACCTATTTGCAATAAACTGTGCACTAAATGCATTAAAAGATCTCGATGCATCAGAAAGCCTTTTATATGACAGTAGCGATGGTTTTGCTTTTCAGTCTACCATGTTTTTCACACGTCACTATTGAAAACCAATTCTGTGTACAGTCCATGTATGCTGTATTTCAGGCTTTTGTGTCCGGAACCCAAAGCATTCGACTTGGGACTTTTTTTTTTATGGCCTCGGTCATGTATGAATTTGACTCATCAACACACATGTTTATTGCTTCTGTTCTGGGTTGCTTGCATTTAGTCCCTTTCTATACAAAGAAAAACTGTATTTTCATATTTCATATGTTTCAAATGTTAAAAAGGAACAAATGTCATACTGCCTCATGTATTTCTGTTTATCTTTTTTTCCTTCAGTACAGAATACTCTGCATTAAGTTTGCTGGTGGTAGCATGGCAGCAGGTGAGCAATCTTCATTAGATAACAAAGATAATCTCACACACACTATTTTGCTCATTCAGCACATACGAGCCACAGCATATTTTTTAAACAGTCATTAAATGAATGAACCTCAACCTTTTCCATTGTTCTTTCAATGAATTCTATTAGTCCTAATTATCAAATTAAACTCTCTAGAATCATGTGTCCTGCCCCCAGAGGTAGGTCGTGCTCCACGGCCGTTGCACGTTAGCAATAAATATGTTTCTTCAATGTGTTGAGGCAAAAAAAAAAAAAAAAAATCGACCAGCTTAAGGCTTTAACATGCTAGAATGGATCACCTGAGTAAGTTAAAAGCCCACGTTAACCTCTTCTTCATATTATCTAAGATTGCAAAGCTGCTATTAGGCCTGTTTAGATTTGGCAGGGACTTTGCATGACGATCTCGATTAAACTCAGTACGTCATCATGACTTCCTGGTCCGGACAGAACATATACATATGTATATATATATACACATATATATATACACATATATACAGCATGAATTCAGTCTAAGAGCAGATTTTTCTACAGTTGCATTCTGTCTGCAGGCAAAACAGATCAGAACACTGAGCAGGACAGGAAACAGGACCCAACAGAACAGCACACACTAACAACGACTCACAACAGGGAAATGAACAAACAGAGTGGATATAGGGAACAAGAACCAATCACAAGACGGAGACAACCACAGACTAAGACAAAACACCTGGGGAAGAGAACGAGTGCAGTTAATGTCCATGGTAACAAATAGGTGGGTGGGGTCAACAATTAACAGCAGGGAATGACAGCAGACAGAAACAAGGGAAAACACAGACAGACTCGTTACACACACATTTTGATTCATTTTAATATATATATATATATATATGTGTGTGTGTGTATAATGTATGTGTAAGTAATGTATGTCTTAGACAGAGTAAATGGACTGATAGGAAACTGCTCCATAGTAGTAAAGAAAGATCTTACAGTAAAATCTGGTCGCTATCTTGGCAACTCTCCCAGCCGGTTATTCTCAGTCGACAACAAGACCAGGCTGCTATTTACTTGAAAGGGGAAAGTCCCATAAACCAGAAATGAAGGGATTAGTGAAAAGAAAAATTATGTAAACAATGTGTTTTTGGCTCAAGTACGACTTTGAGGAAGTTGTAACACAGCTAAGCTTTAGCGCACTTAACCGAAACCCACGTAACACAATGGGAATATTCTTCCCTCAAAAACAAATCCTTTTGTTGTTGGTTATTAGTTGGTTAATATGTGAACTATTTGTTTGTTTGTTTGTTTGTTTGTTTGTTTGTTTATTGTTTACATTTATTTAAATTTCCTCATACAAGTTTGTTTGTTTTTTAATATCTATCTATTTGTTTGTTTGTTTTTACATACAAATAATGAGATATTAAGAAAAATGGGATGTCAGATGTAATTCTTACAGATCAGATAAATATTAGGGTAAAAGACGCCCGAGTCCTTTAATGATGTCAAGAGAAGTTCGAGGTCCTCTGTGACCAAAAAAAAGAGTCTGACAGATTTTAACAGGGCGTGTTTAATTTCACTAAACGTTGAGCTGATGGATGGAGTGTCCTACAAGTCAGTCACTTACACCTCCTTCTCACTTACATGTTTCTACTGGGGTTGATGTTTATTAGGAAGAGAATAACAAAATCACTGTCACTCACTCACTCACACACTCACTCACTCACTCACACACTCACTCACTCACTCACTCACTCAGTCAGTCAGTCACTCACTCACTCACTCACTCACACACTCAGTCACACACTCACTCACTCACTTACACACTCAGTCACTCACTCACTCACTCACTCACTCAGTCACTCACTCACTCACACACTCAGTCACACACTCACTCACTCACTTACACACTCAGTCACTCACTCACTCACTCACTCACTCACTCACTCACTCACTCACTCACACTCACACACTCAGTCACTGACTCACTCACACACTCAGTCACACTCACTCACTCACTCACTCACTCACTCACTCACAC
>NC_062538.1:2506598-2541598 GCF_022655615.1 Tachysurus fulvidraco
CACTGACTCACTCACTCACTCACACCCACTGACTCACTCACTCACTCACACCCACTAACTCACTCACTCACTCACACCCACTAACTCACTCACTCACTCACTCACACCCACTGACTCACTCACTCACACCCACTGACTCACTCACTCACTCACACCCACTGACTCACTCACTCACTCACACCCACTGACTCACTCACTCACTCACACCCACTGACTCACTCACTCACTCACACCCACTGACTCACTCACTCACTCACACCCACTGACTCACTCACTCACTCTTGCGCTTTGTTATATAGCATTCCTAAATGGGAAGGATGCAAACTCTCTCCTCAAGCGTTTTCCACGTGCTAATGGGTTCCTGGAGGAGTTTCGGCAGGGTAACATCGAGAGGGAGTGTGTGGAGGAGAGCTGCAGCTTCGAGGAGGCCAACGAGGTGTTTGAGAACAAGGAAAAAACAGTAAGTGCTTCTCCACATCAGACTGTGAGTTCCAGTTAAGAATTTTTTTCCAGCTTGTAATTTACAGTAAAAATGAACCAGTGAATTAAACATCCAGAATAGATTCCTAACAACATTCCTATCATTTCGGTTTAATGACAGTAAGACGAGCGTGTAATTAAACTACAAGCTGTGTGGTCAGGAACTGCTGGCTGGCAGAGCCAATCCTGAAAACTCACATTTTCTATCGAACCCTTTTACAATACCTGACGGTTTCACTGTTGATCTCATCTGCCGCTCAAAATGTCTGACAGGTCAGTCTACAGAATCTACAGGAGCAGAAACGCTTCGATTTAGGCTTTCGTTCCTATATCGATATCCTGAAATGCGTTTTCAGTAAATGTCTTTATTAGCATTCGTGATGATCAGCCTTCGACTGACCGAGCGATTGTATAAGACCCCTCAGTTGGAAATGAGTCAGTGTTGAGCTCATTGAACTGCTGTAAAGATGTTTGGTGTTGTGTAACTTGCCCACCAGACCAGAGCTGCTATCGCTGCTTAGAAATACTGCAGGATGCCGAGTTTCCTTTTGTGAGACATGCAGCTAAGCACGAATTAGTCATTAGTTGTGTTTTTAAATCCACAGACATTTCTTCTGTAACTGATTAGTAACGATGGTCAGTTATCCGTTCCTGCCGTAATGATGTAATGTAATTCAAATGAAAATCAAAGACAAAAAACTAAAGAAATAAAACCAGATAACACGATAAACACATCTCTTCCTGATCGTAGATGGAGTTCTGGAAGACCCGCAGCTTGTACACCGTGAACAACAACGCAGAAACGCGTTCAGGACGCGCTGACACCGTGTACATGGTTGTCCCGTTGCTGGGTGTAGCCCTTCTCATCATCATTGCGCTCTTCTTGATCTGGCGCTGCCAGCTGCAGAAGGCCACACGCCGGCGCCCGGCGTACACACAGAACCGCTACCTGGCCAATCGCAACACTCGCAGCCTTCCCAGAATCCTCGTGCACCGCGACACCCCTGCACATTCAGACAACTCGCACTCCAATGAAAGGCCCAGCATGGTGCTCAGCGGAGGGGAACGAGAACGAGGTGGCGTAAGCTCAGGGACCCTGGACTGCTCGTTGCAACCTCCGAACGGCCGCGGACTCTACGTGCAGGACTCGTCTATGTCCGTCGCGTCTCGTCTATCGGGGGCCACACCCCCCCCGTCTTATGAAGAAGTGACAGGCCACTTGGAGAGCAGCAGCGATGAGAACACCACCCCGTACAGCGACCCGCCTCCCAAGTACGAGGAGATCGTTAAAGAAAAGTGAGGGTACAACTTTGTTGGTCTCGATCAGACCTAAGTGTGTTTAGGATCCCACATTGCCACCTACGTGTGTGCAGGAGGAGAGCTACCAAATGGTCATCCTTAAAATGTTTTTATTTCCTGGAGTCAAATCATCCGGACTTGTTTCTTGTGGATGAGACGCCTGCGTTTTTTTGGGGGGTTTTTTTTTGCACTCTTCCGGAACCACAACCAGCTGCTCACCACACCGCTACACCTCGCACCATCGTCAGTGTCTTTCATCGTATTCAGTGCTTTTTTAACAATCGAGGCTCCACCGTGGTTGAACGGAGTGAGGAAAAGGAGACGAGGTGTTTTTCCGTCTCGTTTACGTTGTACAAAATGAGGTGGAGCTGCACAAAACTTACGAGCATTTGCATTATTACAAAGAGACAACCTTGTGTTGTTGTTTTTTTTTTGGATTTTTTTTTTAAACACAAAACGGAGAATCTACTGTTGAACCTAATGTAAACAAATGTGTGTGCCATATTCCACGTGTATGTCGCTACTATTACTACTAGTGATTAGCCAGGAAGTGTCCCAGACGCCGACGTTCCTATAAACCCGTTCAAAGTATAGATGTAAAATTACTACAATACTGCACCAGAGGGGATTTTTAAAATAATATGCAAATAACAACTCACACACACAACAATGTTAGAAAGATTTCCTAGTTTGTAAACTCTCCTAATCTGCGTACCAAAATCAACACACGCCTTAAACACTTGGGTTTAAACATCAATCAGTCTGTTCTGTGTTTAACAAAGCTGTCAGTGATTTCACCAAAATAATGAGGGTTTACTCTCAATACTGTGCTCACACACACACACACACAACAATCACAAGACACTGTCTACATCCGATGCGTGGTGGCGGCTCGTCTATAGGGACAGATCGGGCAGAGCAACAACGGACCGAAGTACTAATTTATTTATTAATTATTTTTTTTGAGTGACTAGCGATTTGAAAAGAAAAAAAAAAAACGCTCCATTGCTTTGCTAGTTTTCTTGATGCTCCTTGTAACTCCATAGTGTTATCACCCCTAGTGGTCAAACAGAGGAACTGCAACATTCGCTGTTAGAAGCCTATTGGGACAGGAATGACACTGCCCCATGCTCAATGAGGTGGAGCAGTAGATGGCACAGTTAATTACACGGTTGCCAGTACCGTGTTTTCTACCCTAGATTGGGGTAAAAAATAAAATAGTAAATAAATAATTAAAAGGCAAGATTCTGTTCTGTATTTGATAAAATAAAATAAAAAATCGAATAGGTTTCTACCAAAAAAGGCACAGTGTCAGGGTAGGAAGGGTGGATGTGATGTACGGGATTCTGTCGAGGTGGAATAGGGAGATTATGGAGCAGATACATCAGAAATCAGGTGCGTGTGTTTTCATCACAGCGATCGTTTTACACACAAGGGTTGAGAATACGAAGGATATAGTATAATAGCATAAGTCAAGCGTCTCTCGGCTTTATTTCATTTGAGGTCGCGTCGTTATTAATGTCGTCCTGCCCAACGAAATCTACGGTCAAGAGCCGCCTCTGCTGCTGCGACTACATGTAAATAAACATATAATATAAAATACAGATAGCACAATTACTGGATAAACTAACATTCCAGATCCCTAAAGATTCTTCCCCACATTCCTCCCTCCGCTCTGACTGTTTACAGCTTTTGTTACTCTTTTTTTATATAACGGCATAAACAATGTGTGTAATTTGTTTAAAAAAAAAAAAGAATGAAAAAAAAAGCATTACGTTGCTTTCGACTTCACCAAGTGCTATACTGTAGTATTTTGTATAATGCTGCTTGTCTTCATACCATGTCATTCCTCACCTAACTATTTACGACTCGGAGTTCGGAGTCTTAACCGGATGCTAAACTGCCCGACTGAAATAGTCTTTTTTTTTTTCAGCTCAGGTTTAAGCCAATCAACTGCCACCTTTGCAGGAAATATTGTGTGCAGATATGTTTGATATATAAACACACATAAATATGAAATCCTTTTTCACTGCCACTACCAAATCGAATGATTGTGCACTAGTATATGGGCGATTATTATTCTTATAATTATTATTAGTATTTATTTTTATTTTCAAATGTAAGGGCGGTTTAGCACGGCTACTATCGGGCGAAATAGTGTCTCGTGTTAATCACCGTACTTTCGGCCGAGGAGCTTGATAGCGAGCTGACTTGGGACTCCTGATCCAAAGAGTTTGACAAAGAAGCTTTTGGTGCAGGCTCTCGCTAGGAAGAACACTTGCATACAAAGCTTATCTTATTATAAGGCTTTTTTTTTTAGAATAGAGTTGAGGTCAGTGTATGTTGCATTCCTACGGTTTTCAGTATGAAAGCAAGCGAAAGTTGTTTTTTTATTTTATTCCTGGGCCAAAAACTAAAACAGGGAATGAATTCACTTTTTTCTGCAGCAAAATTCTGCTCGTGCTACTTTACAGGGTCGCAGAACCCATTCGGAGGAAAGTGTAGTCTGCCCTCTTCCACGTACATGAGCTTATACTATAGATGCCTGGCTGGATGATTCTTGTGTCACTGTGATTGACCGGGCAGACAGAGAATGCCCCTCACACCCAGCTCTTTTGGACTCCAGGCCATTGAGATCTATTGCAAATTCATTTACATTTACTACATTGGGCAGACTTCCTTATCCAGAGCGAATTACATTTCATCTCGTTTATACAGCTGAGCAGTTGAGGGTTAAAGACCTTGCTCAGGGACCCAATTTTCCACCAGAAAGAACAGGGTGCTGGTTCAAAGTTGGTTCCACCGGCGAACCTTCTAAGAACCGGTTTGTCTTTCCGTCGGTTAGAGAGCGTCACAGAGCCGAGTCTGACGTCACTGTATACGTGTCACGTTACACAGCGACATTAGCGCAGCAGCGACAAACACATGAACAACAATGGCGGATGTTGCGTTACTGTTAATGCTCATGGCTTTGTGGACCAAACGCGGTGAATCCGATGTGTACGTGCAGCTCCGTGTAATCTGTATAAACGGAGGTTGTGATCGAGAAAGTACGTAACGTTATTTTATCATTAACACAGAAAAAAGTTAGCCTTAGCATGTAGCTAACTACTATCATGTGTTGATAATTGATCATATTGCGGTAAAGTAAAAGTCTATTCAAAATTAGTATACTTAAGGCACATTATCAAATGCGCTAACAGTAGCCCCGCCCACAGCCCCTGACGCAAGCGGTTCTTAAGTCTAGACCAGCAACTTTTTGGTGCTACTTAAGAACCACTTTTCCTGGTTCAGAGCCGGTGCTTTGGCTGTCAAAAAAGAAAGAACTGGTTCTAAATTAGGCTCCGAACCTGCACTCAAACTGCCTCGGTGGAAAAGGGGCAATGGTGGACCTGGGATTTAAACTCGCAACCTTCCCATCGGTAGACTCAACACCTTCACCACTAAGCTACCACCAATTAAAATTTTTCTTTTGTGCTATTTGGATAAAAATATTTTTAATAAATAAAACGGTGATTTATTTTATTTATTTAATGTTTCTACCCGTTTCATCGTACAAACTCCAGAAGTCCGTATTTAGTCCATCAGGCATTAACCGCAATCTTCAATCAAAACCTTTTGCTATTAGCGACCCTGCTGTTGCTGCTACACACCGAGATGACTGTTCAAGATTATTATTTTAAGTCCAGTAATTGTTTTTAATTCCAAAAAGTACATTTTGCTTTTTTTTCCAGTTTGAAATAATAAAACGACGACGAACGCAACATACGCTGACCAGCTGAGCTCAGGCTTTCTGTCTATGTTCGGTTTTGGACCCCGATGATAGATTTCCTGAGATTTGAACTCAGAAGCAAACCTAGAGCAAGAAATTCAGATTATAACGCTGAACAAGAGACTCGGATGATTATAGAAATAACGATGAATGCGGCTATTAGGGGTTAAACGTATCAGGCTTTGTTGCTGTATGTGTACCGTAATTTAAAATTCAGACTGTGAAGTTTTGGGGCGGAGCTTCAATTCTCGTGCCTTTCTTTTTCCTGTCGGATTTTTTTGAACACATGAAGGTGGTGATCGGATTATCAAAGCCGTGTGAATGGTTAGTTGAATGAAATTTTACACCGAGCCCCAGTGACTGCGTTGAGTGTCGTGATGGCTGGAACATCTGATCTGATCTCAGTCGGATTGGAGCTTAAGAGCAGTGAACAGTATTTGAAAATGAATTTCATATAGAAGCCACATTTTCTCCTCAAGTTCTCTTCAAATAGCTACATAAACACAGGACCAGCATAACTGTTAAGGTTTACACACGTTATAACCGGTGAGGCTATGCTAGCTTGCTGATTCCCAGCAGCTAACTGTTTAATAACGGTGTGTTTTTCAATACGACGTTGTGATCCGTCGTTACGGTTCTTATCCTTTTTGACTCTAATCTATGTCTCTTCGGCTCAGTTCACGGACTTTAAAAATGATCCGATCGTACGAAAGTTAAAAGCTTTCGTACACGTGGTTCAAGTATCACAGTTACGTCGGTTGCTAATTCGACCACTCGTGTTGTTCAGGAGTGAGTGTGTGTATGTGTGTGCATATGTGTGTGTTATCTATTATTATTCCCATTTCTCTACCTACAATGTGCCACCAGAGCCACGTGATTTGTTTACATGATGTGGCGTGTCATGTGAATTTACGTGCACCTTCGGTCTTCTGCTCAGCTTACCTGCATGACGCTTGTTTTGTTTCATCGTAATGTCTTATTTTTTAAGACTGTAAATGACATCTATCTTTTTACTAAGGCTCTAGATATATATATAGTATGTCGACGTGCTGGTTACACCTATTTAAACCTTTTTTTTTTTTTTAAATCAACAGGAGCGCTGTTGAATATTGTAATACGATCCATGTTTATGTAATACGATCAAACGATACATGCGTGTATGTGTGAAAGTGTATAAAACATGTTAAACATATCTCTAACTATATATTCACCTTCCCCATTCTACACAGATGTACTATTTTTAATATTTACACCCATATACTCTCACTGGCCACTTTAATAGAAATGCCTACAGAGCTGTTTCTGGAGTTCAGTCATGCAGTTGTTGAATTTTCAGCCAATCAGGTAGCAGTAGATTGTGTAGATCATGATATCGTGTAGATCCAGGTCAGTATTAACTAAAGGACGCTTTAGTAACCGAAATAACTGTTCTTTTAAAACCGTGGCGAGTTGAGAATCACCTCCTCAATAGCTCGAAGCTTGAGGTGGATAAACTACAACAGCAGACTATGTTGGCTTTTACGGTTTTCCGAGATAAATAAATAAATAAACAAACAAATAAATAAATAAATGCCGCATTAAAAAGACCTTGCATCATAAGTTGGGATTTTGGAAAAAGCAGCAAAACAAACAAATTTATTAAAAAAAAAAAAAAAAAATCAGCAAAATTAATGACATTTCGAAAGAAGCAGTAAAATAAAGCAAATCTTTGGGACAAAAAGCCTCAAAATCAAGAAAAATTTTGAAAAAGGAAGCAAAATCAAACAAACGTTCGAAAAAAGCCACAAAATCGAGCAAATGTTGAAAAATAAAAGCTGCAAATTCAAGTTACAATGATCACTAGAGGGACTGATTACTTTCTAAACGGATGACTGTATGAATGACCAGAGTCTCTATCAACGTTCCTATCAATGTGGCCGTCTTGATGCACTGATGCTTTAATATTTTTTCCGTTTTTTTTTTTTTTTTTGCAGAATTTTAACCTAATCATAATCGGGCTATAAATACGCATACAGAGCTACCGTTAGCACAAGGTCAACGAAGATGAAAAAGGTCATTCACACGATGTATGGTTTGTGTTCGTTTCTCTGTGAACTGAAAATTGTTGGTCTTCCCCCTGCCAAAAGGATTTTTTGCTCAAGTTTACATCTTTATAGAGCTTCCAGTCATAATGACTTAAAAAACGGACATGACACTCATGTAATCCCGGCTGTAAGAAATCTGCTCAGATGTACGTCAGTCTGGTCTTCAATGCTGTACAGGTCACAAGCTTCAATAATAAAAAAAAAACACCCATTGCTCTTGTTATCTACTGCATTTTTGATTTCTGTATCCTATCCTTCTTCAGGAACATTTACCGAAGTAGATTGTGAACACTTTTCGACTCGACCCTTATGTTTGATAATTAAAGCTCCAAAGTATTAGCATTTTGCTTTAATATTACAAAATGTACCTTGATGCCATGATTTAAATCTTTTCATATACGTTTTAAAGACACAGAAGAATCATGGTTTCATGGAAGAATTATACATATATTTCACCAGACAATTAGTTGATCAACTGTCAATATTTGTCTTTTTTTTTTTTTTTTTAATATTCAGTGGAACTTTGAAGCTAATGTAGCTAACAAATAACAGAAGCTTATGACACCAAATTAGCACCAAGCAAAACAACATTTTGGCAAATAGCTTTCTGTTTCCCAAATGATTTTTTGTGTGTGTTTGAGTTTGATGCTAATTGTTAGTTCGAAGCTTTTATTATTTGTATATTTGCAGAGTTTTGAGGTTCGAGATTCCTAAACGCAGAAAAAAAAGACTTAAAAAGGCTGATCGACTTAACCGATATTCAGTAAAAATATTGAATACATTTTTTTTTCCATTCTGAATAATTCATTTTAAACAAACAGAAAATTATTACAACTAGCTCTTAATTTAATTAATAGATAGCTGGGCTTAATGCTGATATTTTCACCATGTTTGGTTGATGTAAATAATTCTGGAATATTATTATTATTATTATTATTATTATTATTATTATTATTATTATTATTATTATTATTATTTAACATGGATTTTACCCCATTCTATTGTTCTCTGGCATAACAATGTGTTTCCAAGTGCCAAAATTTCATTTCTGTCAAAGCACTGACTATATCTTTTGTGAATTATTAAACAAGTGAATTATAAAACTGTGTTTATTTATTGCTCCATCTTAAAGAAAAGTGTTTACAGATTATTTCATTGTTGTCTGTTTTTTTTTTTTTTTTTAATGGCGAATGATTCATTCCACCTAAACGACTCTACCAAAGTGAATCAAACGAATCGTTTCGATTCACAGGCGCTGATGTATTTTTACAGTGTAAACATGGTCTCTAAAGGGATAAACCTGTTTCATTTGAGGTTCTTCACGTGTCTTTTGGACTTCTATGACTTAGACAATGAAGTGTTTTTGATATTTCATCCGAAACACCGCCCTGTTTAGTTATACAAACAAACGAATCTCCAAAGAGTTTGATTCAAAAGTGAATCATCTCGTTCTCATGCAAGGTTTGTTTGTCATGTGAGGTCATTTACAGTGTCATCACCCTTCACGGTAACACCTGAGGTTTGTGGAAATATTTTATTGTTTTTTATTTTATAACTAAATCGTGTTTTAGTGTCGTGTCATTTCATGCTAACTCTATTAGCGGGTTGAATCGACTCAGTGTTATTACTGTTCGTGTCATTCTGCCCTTCGTATGAACACACAATATAAGTATATTTATATAATAACTATATTATCTCACTTTTTTTTAACGTTTATTGACCCACTGTTTGTTTTTCCTTCATCAGAAACCTGACTTCTTACTTTGCTAATTCTGGCTAATTTAACTTAACGCTAATAAGCTAAGCTAAGCTATTAGCTAGTTTAGTATTGTTTCAACTAGCTGTCATTTAATCATATTTCTGGGATTATAGATGCACCACAGACACATTTTCTCTTATAAATTAACAGATTATTTGAGTAATCCGTCTATACCTGTTTTTTGTAGAAATCTACAACGTTTACTTTCTGTAAGCTATAAAAGTTTATTAACTTTTATTGTTTCAACAGCACTATACTTCTGTAAAACACGGAAAATAGCATTTAAACTATTACTATAATCGGTTTAATATTTGTAGTGACCCTTGTATTATCCTCTAAATTCTTGCATTTAAGCATTTATCTGTTTAATTCACAGATTCCATCAATTTTTAAGAAACATTTTTTTTTTTTTTTTTGTTACTGGAGATTTTAAGGACCATAATGCTGAACTTTTCCCTGTCAGACCACGTTATGTCAGTTTTTTACAGACCTACTTTGGATTAAATCCAATTAACTCAATAATTAATTAATAATAGCTACTACATTCTCAATAATGAACCAGAACCAGTGGACATAAGGGTCAGTGTTACTTTTGGAAGCAAGTAGACAGAAAGCTAGGGTGCCAAAACATTTGGAGGTAAGTGAAGACGAGCATGTGATGTCATCCGAATACTCTTGAGGAAGTTCTCCTCATTGTGCTGAATGATTTGATATGTCACAAGTCCATGTTGTGCTAATTTTTAATTTTTACGTGACCTCATCAGAATACCCGTGAGGAAGTTCCCCTCATTGTTCTGAGTGTTTTGATATGTCACATGTCCATGTTGTAAAAAGTTTTTTAATTTAGCATATTTTGGGGGCGGGGTACACCGATTTAAAACTTTGTTCGGAGTATCACTCTAAAGGATTTGGCCGAGTTTGGTGTAGATAGTTCAAAAGCTTGCCAAGTTATAAACCTCCAAAGTTTATAATGGGAGTCTTTGGGGAAAAAAGGCCACTTTGAGACACGGTACCGGAAGTACCGGTACTCGGATCGCTCAGAAAAGTAAAAGCAACAAACTTCAGCCCAGGGTCTACAACATATCCGAATTTGGTGCATGTGGCTCGAAATCCCTAGGAGGAGTCACTCTTGATAAATTTTTGTCTAAGCTTAAATAGGAAAACAGAATTTTGGCTTCTACAAAGCGACATAATTAAAAAAAAAAAAACAACCCTTGTTGTGACTCTGTACAATTTTTAAATCTCCTGAAATTATAATGTCCGTGGATGTTAGAGTTTGGCAATATGACCAAAAATAATCACGTTACGGTATTTCAGTTACGGTATTTCAAGACATTTTTATAATACGTGGAAAGCATTATGATATATTGGTGACAGGAATTTTGCATATTTGGAAATGATTAAAAAGTGCTAAAAAATGTTTGAGTTATTTCAAAGCACGTATCAAATCAACCGTCACTAAGCAGCTGTGTTAACAACGCTGATTCCTCAGGACTCGTTCCAGCAATGACGGCTCCGGTGTACATCGTCGACGGCTCTCCTCTTCGAGATCCGCACTTCACAGCCGCGATCAGCGAAAGGATGCGAGTCCCGGAGCGGCTCAGAGTCGCTCAGGGGGCTTTGGAGGATCTGAAAGCCAGGGCTGAAGAGCTGCCTGCTGCTTTCAGCATGCATGTCCCTGACAGACTGGCGTTAACAGGTGGGGAAACAGCAACTGGTGCTCCAGCTCTAAAAAGACTGGACTCTTTTGTACTTGTGTATACACGTACATGATAATAAATGCCATTGGTCATACTGAGAATGGAAATTCTTCAAATAGAGGAGATAAATGACACTTGCTGCATGACATTTGTCAATAAATGTCAATTTTACCTGGTTGCTATACATCCAGGATCACGCAAGGCTTTTAAACCCTCTCAGTTCTGTTCTATAAGTGTGTGACATTTTGGACACACCTATCAGTTTATCCATAAATCCTTGTTTAAATCTGACAGATGCTCCTGACCTGAGTCCACGGCCCCTCTTCTCCCATCACAACGCTAGAGGTTATGCGTCTTCCATGTGGAACCTACAGCAGGGACCCTGGGATAGGGAAACGTTTACACGAGGGCACGTTCAGGTAATCCGACTCACTAAACCTCACCACATCTTCCTTTGTGCACAGAAGGTAATTTAAGATAATGATTCCTTTGTGATGTAGCAGTGAGGACAATGTGTAGCGACAACAGGTAAGTGGTTAATGACCGATAAGCCTTGCATGTAATTCTGACTATCTGCTTGCTATCATTTGTTTGTTCTTTATCCATTGTGTTCTTACCATTTTAGATGATCTTTTTGTCTTCCTGTTTGTTATCAGCTGCGTAGGCAGAGTAGGCTACGTATTACAGACGCCGTAAAGAGGCTGTCGAGAGGCTTTAACGGTTTACCTTATGGTCCACAGAGTCCGCTACGGAGATCGTATAGCGACCAGACTTTTGGTAGAACCCCATCCGGGACACCAACACACTCCAAACACTCTTCTTCAGGGTGAGTGAAAAGCACTTTGTTGTTCGAACAGCAAACAGACTTCTCCTGAGCAGTTGATGCTTTCATGCGTGATATAAGTGAACTAGTATTAGAGAATTAGATTCACTGAACTACTTTAAAATACAGCAAATAAATAAATAAAATAAAACAAAAATCCCTTGACATCAAAAAGGCTGCTCATGCCATCATCAGTAATAAACTAAATAGTGCTTGATTTAATTTAAAATAAATTAGACACAAAAACATTACTCCCCGGTTATCCAAATACACTGTGAGTCAAATAAAATTCTATCATTATCATGTTATTATTGCTGATTTTGTCATTTTTAAAGCAACCAGCAGAGGGCGAGATAATAAACTTAAAAAGTACAAAGTTGAGTTCCAAGCAGCTCAACATCACTGTTGGTGTTTTAAATTCTGTGTGACAAATGCTAAGAGCAATGTTTTATAATACTGATGTGTTTATGTACATGTTATATGTTCAGTATAAATCTATAAAACTGCTATATTCTTTAGTTCAGAAATGTGTTGATTAGATAAATAGATTAGATGGATATAGTTGCGTTTGGTGGAAAATGCTTAAATCCTCAACTATCCTTGAGAAATTGGTTCCTCGGTTGTTTATTTAGCTCAGTTTCACTTCAGCCAGATGAAAAATATCTCTGTCCTCTAAATTCATTGACCTGCTCCCAACCTCGAAGGTTTTACGATCCTTCGCTGTCGCTCACTTCCCTTCATGTATCCCTGCTTTTATAGATGCCTTTAAGTAGCTAATGTACATAACACTGGTTTGTGTGTCACATCTTTGGCACCTTCCTGTCGGTCCGCCAGCAGCCAGAGTGCTGGAACGATGCTCGCTGTACCTACAGTCCCGGCCCTACCTGAATCCCGGGGGCTCGGTGCAATTGCCCCAGTCCTCCTGACACCGCACAGCATTCTGCAGGCTGCCAAGAAGCTGGGCAAGCAGGCCTCGGACAAAATCCTCCAGACCGTAACTCAGAAATACTCCTCCAGGTGACATTCCTCCCTTCACCTGCCTCAGATTTTCTCACCTACTAACAGGTTCTGGTTTGATTACCAGTTCTGACTCTAAAGCTTCCTCCGCAAGGTTGAGCAACCTAAACATACTGTACAAAGTTTGTGAATTTACACGCTACTAACACACGCTACTCCTGGTACAGTTCTTCTGATTATGGATTCTTCACTAATCCCTTTAAGTTCGCTTCAACCTTCATGCTAATAACACTAACATGTTGGCATGCACTCATTTAGTTAGCTTAGAGAACTCGCTCTGCTGTTTAAATACAGTTTCATTGAGTTCACTGTGAGTTGAATTAGAGACCTGTGGGTCTCTTCCTTCTGTCTGAAGGTTTGGTTTCCCAGAAAATCCTTCACCTCAACCAGGCGCTGATCCTGAGCAGGCCAGGACAAGGTGACCGAGAGTTTTGTTCTTTTTTTTTTTTTTTAAAACATCAGACTAAATTGAAGTATCAGATGGTTTAAGTGACTTCTAAGCCATCTTCGATGTTTTTCCAAGAACCTGATCATGTTTTAAAAAAAAAAAAAAATTAATAACACTAGTAAGCATGTAGTGAAGATTTGATGGGCTAAAATCTGATCTGATGTTTTCTGCTCCTCCAGTAACAACACACAGGAGTTCTGGCGCAGTCCTGAGGAGGAGAGCGGAACTACAGTCGAGTTTATAGCGCTACGACGACAGGTTCGTTTGGGGAAAAAAAAATTATTCTGAGACTCTTGCAGATCTGCACACTTAGTATATGTACAGTGTATGTACAGTTTCTGTAAATCGAGGTGATTTTCATTCATGGATGAGGGTTTCTTTCAGGGTTTGAGGTAGGGTATATTCACAAATAGGAATGTCACGGTCATATAAAATTCAAATAAATAAATAAATAAATAATACGTTCTAATTCAAAGTATAAAAATGGCCTCAGCCCGGATCAGCCGCACTGCTCTGCTGCTGTCCCGCTGGTTTGTTTCGGGCTGCGTCTCAATCAAGTCCCTAAGGTGGCGAAGCAACATGAAAACATTTATGAGCTCTTAAACATGAGCTCATAAATGTTTTCATATTGCTTCGCCACCTAGGGACCCGATTGAGACGCAGCCCATGAAATAGCTGTGTAGTGGGCGGGAACTGACAGGTGAAAAGGAAATGTGGGGGTGGTGACATCAACAATTTATCAAGTTAAACAGGACGATGTGCCATTTATATCTCGTACATTATTCCATCGTTAGTTGTCGGTCATGCGATTCACAAAATAACTAGATGGCACCAGATTCCACCCGATCACGATTTTTCCAGCAGCAGCAGCGATAGTAGAGTATCGAGAATTTCCTCAAATATGTCCCGCTGGGATTAGATTTGTCTCTAAATGCCTGAACGACTTCTGTTTGCAGATGATAAAGATGAACAGACGGATAGCAAGTCTGGAGAAACAGAACGGCGAACGCAAGCAGAACGAACTGCTGCTCTTCTCACTACTGCTGTCTGCCTGTCTGGTCAACGGTTGGTTCTGGATGCGCAAATAAACCCACAAAGCCCTCCAGGAGATCAGCTCGCTAACACACGCTAATTAACTGTTGCACTTAATACAGCACTCAGCGTAGGAGCTCGCTGTGACCCGAGATAGGTGCGAGTCTGGAGTGTTGAGTTTGCGGGATTAAGAAGAATCACAAGAATTCCCACACTACTGTGAAAGTCATGACATTTCAGCCTGTTATATTATCACCTATTTTTACCCAATCACCCTTTTCTGGACTCCCCCTAAATTCTACTCGTTTGTAATTCTTATTTATTTTTTTCTTGAATCAGTAGAACCTTTCCTTACCACTAGAGGTCTTCTCAGGTCTAAAAAAATTTTACCCCACCCGAAGTGACCCAAATCACTGTTTACCCGAACCCGACGTGTGTATATATATATATATATATTTTTTAAGAAAGCCCCGACCCAAGACAAACCCGAAAAAATTAGACCCGAGTCCGACTCGACCGCAATTTTTTTTTTTTAACCCGACTGGATCCGAATGTTACTTTAGTGTAACCGCTACAGCGTGGATTCAAAATTGATTGACAGGTCAGTTTCAACGAAAATTAGCTTACCGCCAGTCACACGATGTCGCAAGCGGTCTTGGCAAACAGAGGAGAGGTTGGAAAATGACTCGAGTCGATGCACACACACGAGATACAGTAGTTCGGGTCTTCTCGGGTCCGTTCGGTAAAAACACATTCATTTTAAATTACCTGAGACCCGATGGCGCTATTATTATACCCGACCCGTGTCCGAGGCACACGAGAAACTTTTAGACACGAACCCGCTCGGGTCTCGGGTCGGACCTCGTGTTTTCGGATCTAAGTGGACCCCTGAAGACCTCTACTTACCACCACACTCTGTCTTTCAGTTCACAGCCTGATAGATCCAGTCTGTTTATATGATTTTATAAATTCTTTCTTTTTTTTTTTTCTTGTTGTACATTTTAACATAAAGGGAAGTTCGGGTAGATTCACACAAAATTACATAAACCTTCAGTTGAATTTTTACCACGAGTGATTTTTCAAACAGCGACACATTCACCTAACCTTTTTTTTTTTTTTTAAACTTTGTAAAAATGTAAACTTGGCGCAAAAAAACCCCAAAAACGTTCAATTCTTGAATACGCACTTTTACGTATTTTTATAACCGCTACCGCATACATTTTATGGTTTTAACAGATACACTTGGGTTTCAAATGCTTCACATGCAGGTGATGTTTTTCAAACAAACAATAAATGGAAATAAATCAACAATCGATCGCTCAGTATAGTTATTTATTGAAAAAATTAAATTAAATTTCATTAAGAAAAAAAAAAAGTCGAATGTTATTTGAAACATGTTCAGGAGTATAAACCAAATAATACAAAAGACAAAACTGCAAGATGAAACTGTATGAGATGAATTTTGTAAAAAATTTAAAAAAAAAAAGGATTTGATTAAAGAGAATACAACGAAATCAACAATTGTACAATAAGAAATGTTGTCAAGCAGCAACTTGGGTGTACAAACTTGGTGACAAAACCAATACTCAGGAATCCAAAGAAAATGTTCCTCGCTTGGAGGATGGGGCGAAAAACTATTCATCACTGGCCCAAAGTAGAAGATACTATACATAAGTCCAGACAAGACTGTTCACTGGATTGTCCTGAGCAGGGCTACAACACATTCTGGTTTTGTTTTCAGTAACAAAAGTAGCAAGACCATCAAGACAATGACTGAACTCTAGGTGGGACCTTTTGGAAATGATACGATGACACGAATAATCGGCGCACGGTTCCACGTCGACGTCCGACGTTTACATGACTGACCACAGGCGTGTATGATGTACGATCCTGTCCCAAAACAAGGCACCGCTCCGTACAGGCTCCTCTAATGCCACGTTCACACTGCAGGTGAAAGTGGCCCAAATTGGGGTCAAGTGACCAGGTCAGACTTCTTCAGGAGTAGTGTGAACACTCAAATCTGGCCCAGATCTGATTTTTTTTTTTCCCAAATCAGATTTAGACCACTTCCATATGTCGTCCTGAATCAGACCCAAATCTGATTTTTTTCCAATGTGGCCGCAGTGTGAACAGCCCAGGCGGATTTGATGCGACTTTTACGTCAATCTACATCGACATCCGTCACAATTATGTGCCGGCGAAAAACGTGACACAAACGTGACTGGTAATGTTATATAAAGTGGTTACGTGAACCATCTCATAATGTTTGCATTGAATACATCACATTATAGCATTACATGATATGTTTGCTTGCACCAGATGATACATTACTTCCTCCATAACCTCGCCAACTTTTTAGCGCGACGGCGTGCCGCGTGTGACGTCATTGTTGTTGTTCGTTTCGCACGCGGGTCAGTTCGAAACAGCAAACGGTTCACACTGGTATCTGATATAGGCCACATTTTAAAAGGCAATGTGAACAGCCAAACAAAAAAAAATCAGATCTGGGCAAAATATCCTAATCGAGCATTAAGACTTGCAGTGTGAACGTGGCCTAAACGTCGGCCACGGATCCCACCCAAACGTCCGATCAGCGACTCTCGGGTCTATTGTCCGTGCCCAATTATAGCTCAAGGTGGTGTACAGAAATACTGGAAAGTTTTAGTATACGAGGCACATTTTGACAGCGGCCGTTATCAATCGTGCTGGAATGATTATTTAGAGAACTTGTACGTCGAACACGTGGCTCAAACGATCGACTAAACATACGGATAAAAATCTGTGCAGGAAATGTCAAGTACCAGATTTAAATAATACGGAACAGGTATTTCTCTGATGTTTCATGCTGAAGAACTCTATCCACACACACACACACACACACACACAAATCCGCTTGCTCTTTAAAAGTAATAATGTAAAAATGCGCTTCGGTCACGAACCGAAATGCAAGAGAACATTATGTAGAATTTGTATTGTTGCGTTTTGTATGCAACTATTTGTATGACTTTAAATTTGTATGAATTCCGGGTTGATTGTTTACGCAGAGGTGCGACGTGGGACATGAAACACTTGTTTCTTTTACTTTTGCTTCATGATTACTTTATCTCTGAACTTTGATACGCGAATTTGGTCTCATGCGCCAATAGAAGACAAAGGGACGTCTGTGTGTTGACGAACGGGACGTCGGTGAGTCGTATTGTGAGGGTTCCCCCCATTAGCGATGTTGGCACCCCTGTTAATGACACACTTTTGCGTGGTATCTTCAGTCCCTCCAGGATTTGTGATTGTTGCAGCCAAAAATGTTTGATTTTGCTGTAGATTTAGAATTTGAGTCTTTTTGCATTTTATTTTATACAAAAAACTACTCGAATTAGTAAAAATCACAAGAATCTCAGGATTCTTTTTTTGAACTGCTACTGTACCAGTGAAGATGTTCGACGCAGACAAGCCGAAGAGAGCTCTGCCAAATGCTGTAAATGTACAGTAAATGTGAGCTTTGTGCGAGCGTCGTGATGTCACACCACGTGCTGGGGGTCGTTTTGAACAATCGCGAGCTCTTCTGAATACCACAGAGTTTTGCTGGATTTTACGACTTGTCGTTTTTATAACGTTTTGTATTCGGTCACGAATGCAGTGTTATGCTCAATGAAATTTAAGGCACAGCCCAGATTTGTCCAACAAAAAAAACAACAATTCAGTACTATAGACTGAGAAGTACGGAAGCGTATTGCATTCACTTGAGGAAAAAAATCTTATCGACTTAATTATCTCAGAATTATGAGAATTTTTCAAGCATAAAAAGTTTTTTGCTCTGTTTTTCTGAATTAACGATTTAATTCTCAGAACTGAGATTTTTTTTTTTTGAAAAACTTTTTTCACTCCATTTTTATGAATTAATGAGTTAATTATCTCAGAATTATGAGAATAATCTTCATGAAAAAAATTATTTTGCTCTGTTTTTCTGAATTAACGAGATCCCTTAAACTTGAAAGGTGGGACATGTTTACTTCCATGCAATCCACTTAAAATAGAGCTCCTGGCAGGATTTTGAGGGATCTCATTAAATCAGAAAAACAGAACAATGAATTATTTTTTTTAATGGAAAATGATCTCATAATTCTGAGATAATTAACTCGTTAATTCAGAAAAACAGAGCAAATACGTTTTATTTCAAGAAAAAATTCTCATACTTTTGAGATTATTAAGTCGTTAATTCAGAAAAACGTAGTAGATTTTTTTCCTCAAGTGAATGCAATACGCTTCCGTAGAGAAGTTTGTCTTTTTCATCGAGTCATTTTAACATTTAATTTAATACAACAATTCCCAATACGATAATACACTCGCGGTATGTTTTCAGCGCCTAGAGATAAACATATGACTTGACTAAATGCCAACATTCCTGGATTTAGGATGGGGAAAGGGTAAAAAAAAAAATGGCTGTTTAGATGATTGTGAGATTTTAAGCCAACACCAAGAACCCACTGAGCAAAGAGAAGTGAATATCGAGAGAATAAACGACGTTCCATAATTTGGCAGACTAACCGATTAATAACCGAGTCAATCAGCAGAACATGATTTATTACCTCATTACTTTGACATGTTCACAAGGTGCGATTTCTTTCCGTCCTTTGGTCAAGAGCGTAATGTATGTTATGGATTTCCTGGAATTTCTCATACGCGACACGACATACTATATAAAATAGAAAAATGTAATCATATAAATGGGCTGAAATGGATAGAGACTCGGCGTGACCGTGACCGTGACCTATGAAATGACTGCTTCTGTTCACCACCTCACGAGACGGCGGTGCTTTAAGGCACGTCGACGCTGCCGCGGCTGAAGAGAAAAGAAGGACGCTTGCCGATCCGACCCCTCCCCCCTCACCCATTTAACAAGAATAATAAAATATTTCACTCATATCTCATGCTTACACAAACCCAAAACCAGTTGGGTTTTTTTTCTGTGTGTTTTTTTTCCCCGTATACTCGGCAAAACCACAGACCGCACAATTCTGTGAGGTCGGTACTCTTCAACACTCCGGCAGTGCCTTTAAAGTTCACAGGGCCGTACACATCCGCTCCTCCTATCTTACATGTGGTCTTACAGTATTTAGATACAGTATTTACATGGAACGACCTTTTCGCTAGTAAGCATACCGTCTTATAAGTCAAGTGCCAAAAAACTGATAACATTGGTATATGTGCACTATCTAGTTCGAATAATATCGAAAGCTTAAAGAAAGAAAAAAAGTAGTGCAATAAATGCTAAGGAAAAAAAAAACAAAAACAAAATGTCGCCAATACGTTTGGTCCTAAACTGAAATCGCCACCACGACGAATACTGTACAAAAAAACGTTAATTGTAGCTGACGTGGTGTATTGTTCTATACAAGGGGTAAAAACGTAGTGCATTCCAATACACCGTGAGTATAAGACGAGCGCGTGGCGTCGTAAAAGGAATCCTTCACCTGTCGCGTGTTTGGATGCGAGTGTGTCACACGGTTCAGATGAGTATTTCCACCATCTCGTTATCTACATCGTCCTGTTTTTGTGGCTGTTGATGAGACTGCACTGGCGCTCTCCTCTCCAGAGTATTGCTGTGGAACACCGGAACATCTGACGAGCAAAAAAACTCCGATTAGAACCACATCCTTTCAGCTTTCCTCGTCAAAATGTCAAATGATTTAAAAATAGATAGATAGATAGATAGATAGATAGATAGATAGATAGATAGATAGATAGATAGATAGATAGATAGATAGATAGATAGATAGGTGGGTCGATAGATAGATAGATAGATCGATCGATCCCCTTCCACTGGGCCGTGTAAATGCGCTAGCGTAAAAGACGTCATATTTTCTAGCCACATCAGATTCCCCCAACGTCTTAAGGTGGATTAAAGTGGATTTGTCTGGAACTAACACTGGTTTTAAGGTGAACACACAGAATGGTATGAAGGAGCCTAAACAATCGAGGCTGGGGCTGATTTCCTTCTAGTCCAGAATGTCTGTTAAAATATATAGTTTTTTTTTTTTTTTAATTGCTGAACTGGGGGTCACGGTGGCTTAGTGGTTAGCATGTTTGCCTCACACCTCCAGGGTTGGGGGTTCGATTCCCACCTCCGCCTTGTGTGTGGAGTTTGCATGTTCTCCCTGTGCCTCGGGGGTTTCCTCCGGGTACTCCGGTTTCCTCCCCCGGTCCAAAGACATGCATGGTAGGTTGATTGGCATCTCTGGAAAATTGTCCGTAGTGTGTGAGTGTGTGTGTGAGTGAATGAGAGTGTGTGTGCCCTGTGATGGGTTGGCACTCCGTCCAGGGTGTATCCTGCCTCGATGCCCGATGACGCCTGAGATGATTCGGGAAGTTCGGTAGAGAATGAATGAATGAATGAATGAATAAATGCTAAACCTTTGATGGACACTAAGACACTTAGAAACATGCGGAAGACCTGATTTCAGAAGGTTACGTCAAAAACAAAGCAGCACTTGTGTGTGTTACCTGCGATCCGGTCAGGGATGTAGACAGGACTGGGGCTGCTGATGCGGTTGCTGGCTGTGACACTCTGCAGTGCCGGGGTGCTGGGTTTGCTCGACTCCTGACTTTTGTCTGTCTGTGTACAGCTGTCACGACTGCCTGTTTTTGAGTGGGTAGTAACCGG
Organism: Tachysurus fulvidraco; assembly: GCF_022655615.1. Lineage (NCBI taxonomy): Eukaryota > Metazoa > Chordata > Actinopteri > Siluriformes > Bagridae > Tachysurus > Tachysurus fulvidraco. The sequence goes on from NC_062538.1 coordinate 2,527,671, forward strand.
CATCGGAGTGGACGGCAGCACTGGTGACGGAGACGACGAAATGGACTCGGTCCTCAAAGAGTCCCCTCTGAACTCTGGCCCCAGTAACACACCTGCAAAAAAAATACATGTGCTTGAAAGTTCTATGCGGTCACCCAGGGCAATCTTAGTCTAAAACAAGTTCAAGATCGGGGGGTCACGGTGGCTTAGTGGTTAGCACGTTCGCCTCACACCTCCAGGGTTGGGGGTTCGATTCCCGCCTCCACCTTGTGTGTGTGGAGTTTGCATGTTCTCCCCGTGCCTCGGGGGTTTCCTCCGGGTACTCCGGTTTCCTCCCCCGGTCCAAAGACATGCATGGTAGGTTGATTGGCATCTCTGGAAAATTGTCCGTAGTGTGTGTGTGTGTGAGTGAATGAGAATGTGTGTGTGTGCCCTGTGATGGGTTGGCACTCCGTCCAGGGTGTATCCTGCCTCGATGCCCGATGATGCCTGAGATAGGCACAGGCTCCCCGTGACCCGAGAAGTTCGGATAAGTGGTAGAAAATTTGAAAGAGCATTCGAAAACATGCATGTTCTGTGGAAATCTGAGGTTCTAGAGAAATGAAACTTTTCATGTTACAACACGCATCAGCATCTAAACAAACAATCGGAATGATTTGTGCCGATTTATTACTCAGCCTGCAATAATACCACACGACTGGAGAGATCACATGGTCTTTGTCTAATCAGTTGCAGTGAGCCTGTGCCTGCGGTAGTTTTCCTGTGTGTTCTGATGCTGTTTATCTCAGAATGCTTGTAAAGATTATCTGAGCCAAAAAAATGCCATGCCAAGTTTCTAACTTTGACCTGTTCTTGTTTCTAGTCATTACAGAATTTTAAGTCCTTTCTTACCCAGGCTGCCTTTCCAGCTGCGGTCCTCCTTGCGTTCCTCCGTAATCGGGCTGCTGCCGCTGAGCCCCAGCGAGTGAGACAGCAGACCCGAGCTGCCCAATCCGCTCGAACCCGTAGCTATGGACATGAGGGACTTGGAGGGACGCATGGCAGACGGACCGTCTGGTTTGATGCTCGGCTCCTTGCGTGAACGTTGGTGCAGCACCTTAATCATGGCGTCCTTCTCGATGATCTGCGCATGGAGGTTCTTGATGCGGCTCTCCATGTCCAGGCAGCGACGGTTAGCCATGAGAATCTCCTCCTCTTCCTTCTGTATACGTGCCTCCACCGAGGTGTCATAGCTGCTGCTGGGCGAGTGGCTGATCATAGCTGACGACGTGTCTCTGCGGCAGGAAGTCACATTAAAACACGATTAGAAACTCGATCCCGAGCGATCCTCTGTCTGGAGTCTACAGTAACGAACAGCAAATCCTACTGAAGTACATTGTAATGTTAACCCTCAAGAAATCCAACACAAAGACTACCAATATGTCCAGAGAATTGATTTACTGATGTTTTTGTGCTGATTATCTGTAAGCTGCCAACATTAACAGTGCAATTATTATAGTACTTATTCATCAGCTTTAATTTTTTCTTAAAACTTTTTTGCCTGAATTGTTAATTGTTAGAAAAACATTACTAGACTTTATCATTAGAAGGCATCGAAATCATTTGAGCCAAGTAACAATAACGGCATTGTTGTCTCTGCATTTTCAGGCAGACATTAAAAAAGTGAACCAGTCTATGGACAAGAGACTGAGCTATTCCGCACTTTGTGTGTGTGTGTGTGTGTGTGTGTGTGTACCTTTGCGTGGCAACCGATGCGGCTGCGTCTAGGGCGAACTGTCTCATGACGCTCTCCTCCAAGTACTTCTGCTCCCATTTGGTCATGTCGGCCTCCAGAGCCAAAATCCTCTCCTCTTTCTCGCGTAGGTGCTCCATCAGGGCGGTCGTGCTGTACTCGGAACCCGTGGTGTTCTGTGAGCCGCCCGATCTCTGTGCAGAAAACAGCAAGAAAGAGAAAAAGTTTGTTTAGAACAGAGTAGGGCTTTACATTCAAGTCAACTGAGTACTATTCGGACAGGACGAGATTCCAGAACGTGTCCGTCAAGTCAAGTCGTCGAGGACGTTGATGCGCGAGGGACAAACGATTTGCGTATAAAATCACAGAAGTGGGCGTGTCTTCAGGATTATACAATAAAATAATTCCACACATACCATAGATATGATGATCACATTACCTGTGAGAGAAATTCAGTAACATAGAAACCATCCGAAGCATGGCTTCTCTGACGTCCTTATGCGGTCGACTGTATTGGGTTGTACTGAACATCTGAACCTCTTTTCCCCACAGAAACTCTAATAAGAAGTATATTGATTACTTCACGGTGGCTTAGTGGTTAGCACGTTCGCCTCACATCTCCAGGGTTGGGGGTTCGATTCCCACCTCCGCCTTGTGTGTGTGGAGTTTGCATGTTCTCCCCGTGCCTCGGGGGTTTCCTCCGGGTACTCCGGTTTCCTCCCCCGGTCCAAAGACATGCATGGTAGGTTGATTGGCATCTCTGGATAATTGTCCGTAGTGTGTGAGTGTGTGAGTGAATGAGAGTGTGTGTGTGCCCTGTGATGGGTTGGCACTCCATCCAGGGTGTATCCTGCCTCGATGCCCGATGACGCCTGAGATAGGCACAGGCTCCCCGTGACCCGAGGTAGTTCGGATAAGTGGTAGAAAATGAATGAATGAATGAATGAATGAATGATTACTTCACCTCCCAATGTAAAACTAGTACAATCTCAAAAGGGACGATTTAGACGATCAGGAAAGTCACTATTAACACAGAAAAGTAGTTTAATCCCTGGATTTAAAGAGAAATTGTAATTTAGTATAGAGAATTGGATCGGATTAGTGAGCTAGCAGAACTGAATGAATAAAAACACACTGCTTCAAGCTTAGGTCAAGTATCTCAAGTCAAGAAGTCAAGAAGTCCTTTAATAAGAATTCCAGCTGTTCACGCTCTTTTTTCTGTCTCTCGCTTTCTCACACACACACACACACACACACACACAGTAACTGAGCTGCAACCTTTCCCCCACATCCCCATGTCCCATTAAGGGTCATGTATAAGGTCCAGTGGACATTTGGATTGGACACGCAGGAGGAATGGAGTGGAACTGCAGAAACTCAACATCTCCCGTGGGACAATCAGCTCCTTCTGACTGCACCTGAGCCCAGACTCCATCTGCTAAACTGCTTAACGTGTGTGTGTGCGTGTGTGTGTGTGTGTTGTACCTGTTGCATCCTGAGTGACTCCAGCTCTCTCTCCAGCCGTGTGCGTAATCTGTGCTCCAACTGCTCTCTCTTCTCACAGGCAGCCTGCAGCTGAGCCAGAGCCTGCTGCATCCGCTCCACCTTCTCTACATAGACCTGCTTCTTCTTAAGCTACACACACACACACACACACACACACACACACACACACACACACACACAGCAGGGGTGTGATTATCTCTTCATCAAAATATAAGGTAGACTACTCTACAACAATTATCCCCTAATGACTCTGATTCGATTCAGATTTGATTCAGCAGGATTCGGTTCAGTTACGTTGAACACACATCGATGTATTCTAGTCTATAAAGGAAGAATATCTATGCTTTGCTAAAATCCTGCACTGTAACAAAACAACACTTTGTGAGCAAATAAATATCTTGAAGACATTAAGCATTTCCTGTTATAAGACTATTATAAACAACTGAGCAATTGACGGTTAAGGGCCTTGCACAGGGGCCCAGCAGTGGCAGCTTGGTGGACGTAGGAATTGAACTCACAACCTTCCGATTGGTAGCCCAACACCTAGCCGCTAGGCTACCACATCCCCCACCTTACATTTGTAGATTTTACTGAAGCATGACGAAGTATTTGAAGGGATGTGGTAACCTGGTGGTCTACTGATCAGAACGTTTTGAGTTCGAACCCTACATCCACCAAGCTGCCGCATCTGAGCGAGGCCCTTAACCCTTGACTGCTCAGTTGTATAAAACGAGATTAAAATTTAAGCCGCTCTGGATAAGGGCGTCTGCCGAACGCTATAAATGGATATATTTTTTTTTTTATTCATATCTCCTGGTAGATTTTCAAATCTTGTTTGTTTTATAGTAATCACATATTAAGGAATAGAAGGTCAAATTGCCCAAATTTAAGATTTGTATTTGCTTAGATATGATTTTTGAATTGGATTCAGGCTTGTAAACTGCCCTGAGTGTCCTGAGTGGTATCTGAGACGGCTTCGCTGGTTTTCCGGTTTTACCTTACAATCCTAGCACACAGGTGAGCCTCACTTAACTGAAAATCTACCCCACAATACTCCCCCTGTGTCCTCCAGAACTCCTCCCCCTCACAAAAAAAAAGCTACGTTCAAATCCACCAGAAGCTATAATTGTGGCCCAAATGAATGGCCCGATTTAGCTCTGGGGGCTCTCCGACACAGAAGAAGCAGAGAAAGAGGACAAGTATGCAGTTTCCATTTATTTAGACATGGCTGGATGAGTGGGTGGGAGGGAGGGATTAAGAATTCGGCCATCTTCAAGTTCTTTCACGGCAGACAACTCAAGAGGCTTTGTTTGGTGGAACAAGTGGCTGTTTGTGGCAGTCTTGGAGGGAAGTGGAACAAGCCGGCGTGTTCTGGGATCGCGCATTGCGCGGCCTGTTCAGCGCTGGCCAGAAGGCCATCTGGGACCGAGCCAGTTGAGCCAAGGCACATTCTTTAAACATGGCCAGGGACTTCAAGCTTATTAAAGTGAAAAACCAGACTTCTTATGTTATTCCAGTGCTCTCCTTCAGTATGGAGGTTTCTCCCTCTTCTGTTCTTGCTAAAATGTCCTACTGTAGCAGAGACTGTTTGGATTGATTGACGGTCATGGCTAGTGGTTCGCTCGAGCTTGAAGATTTTAGCTGCAGTACTAAAGATAATGGGAAGGTCTACAATGTCATCGTTTCTTAACGGATCGGCGAAAATCAGGCAGATGTGTTCGAAGGCGTGTTATCACCGTTATCGCAGCGCTCGTGAAATTTCATCGATCTAATACAGGGCATATTCAGAATGTTAACTTCAAATTTAAGATTCTCTCTGTCAGTATGAACAGCAGAAAACAAAGCATTTTCTTGTGTATAGCTTAATGACTCAGCACACTCAGAGCAATGAAGAAAAAAAAAAAACTAAATTCCACCGTGGTCCTGACTGAGACGTTTCTTAAGCTTTAAACGGAAACAGATTCGCAGCCTAGGGCTAGAGGGTGAAAAGTGTCCACAAGAGGGCCCACACAAACACACACACACTGACTTAAAGACACACTTAATTAATGCCAGACGTGACTGAAAACATGCAGCTCGATACCCTCGAATTCGACGGAAATATGCTGAACAGGCCACAGCTAAAAAGCAGTGAGCTCACCTCCTCCTCCAGTTTGACTACTTTAGCCTGAGCGTTGTTCAGGGCCTGGTCGCGGATCTCGATGTGCCTGCGCTGGTCTTCGTTGGTGGAGCGCAGTGCATTAAGCTCTATCTCAAGTTTCTCCTTTTCCCGCTGGCTCTCTTTGTCTGCAGAGCAACCAAACAGTGGAAGGAAATCTGCTCAATGCAGGTTTCAAGCTACTGCAAACAAATCGTACAGCTAATAGCATTTGTGAGCCTCAGCAGGGCTATGATCCACAATGCGTGCAATTTTGTCAGCTTTCTGGGAAGGGGTACTTACTCTGAGCCAGAAGCTGAGAGATGGTTTTGCGGTTGTCCTCCGTGCCCTCACATTCTTTGGCTGCTAGCTGCTTGTTGGCTGTTTCCATACGTTCTAGGGTTGGAAGAAGAACAACTGTAGCTATGAAAAACCATGACATGTGGCACAAAAATTTTCTGAGAAATCATAACAGTTTATATCTTTACAAACGTCCGGTCATTTAGAGCTTATTATAAAGACACTGAGTGGCATTTTACAAATGAGAACTAAATAATTACTTTCCAATCCTGATATGAAGGATTTGAAGCTTAATTTAAGAATTAAAAAAAAAAAAAGCACTGAAATATTGTATATTCAAATTCTAAAAACAATAAAAGATTCAATTTGTATGGTTTCATTTTCTTGAAACATTACACCAACAAAACTCAACTTGATTGCCAGACTGGCAACTCATTCCTAAAAAAAAAAAAAAAAAAAAAAAAAAATCCATTCTTCAACAAAAGAGCCATTATACCATGGGGGTTGCCTTGTTTTCACAATCGCAAAAGGCTCCTTGAGGAAGCAAGGCGAAACGTTACAACAATATTTCCCACATGTTAAGTCAACCACACTAAATGATGAGTATTCCAGAAGCAAATGCCCGGCTCCTTAACATCCCGGTTCCACTATATGCAATGGAAATTTACATTTTCCTGAATGTTCTAAAGAGGCAGGGGCTCTTTTTCCCCAATGTGTGTTGGAACTGTACAGCAGAAAGAATGAGGAACATGGGGAGGAAGAAATTAGGCCAAGAGTGAGAGGCAGAAAGAAGGGAAGGGGGAGAAAAACCCTCTGATTTTGCTATAAAACTCTTGGGGCTCCCTGTGGACCGAGTCTGGGCTCAGTGCCATAAATCAGGGTTTTCTCTGCTTTCTGCTACTCTAAAGGACATGGTGATGTAGAATATTGGAGATGGCCTTGATTAAAAATGCAAAAAAATAAATATTGTGCTTGAAGAAATGTGTGTCAGCATCTTAGAGACTAATCCTAGAGATGAGGTCATCCTTAAACATATTCTTTTTTGCCGTAACCCGACCGACCCTGTCAATTTAGGACCGACTCAATCTTTTATTTTTTATTTTTTGCTTCAAGTCCGACCGACTTGCCGGTTGTAAATTTGACCGACCAATTTTTTTTTTACTCATCAAACAACTAATATAAAAGCGATAAAATAATGTTAATTATATTTTATAAAGTACTGTAAATATATAAATCGCCTAGCCCTACATACAGACGAAGGCTACGTTCTTTCTTATAAATAAAAACCCGTGACGTCATTTACGTTTACACTATTGGTTAACGGATGTCACACTACGGCCTGTGCGTTCGCTTCGTCTCGTTCACTGTCAGAGTCGACAGTTCGCGCTCGGTAATGACGGCTGCGGCTGCAGTAAACAATACCACGATATGCTAATTTGTTTGAAAAGTCATACCTACGTAATCACCATCACCAAAATTGTATTTTAACATTGAAGCTTAAAAAAAAAAAATATATATATATATATATATATATATATATATATATATTTATTTATATATTTATATATATATATATATATAGACCTACCTACCGACCCTTTTTTTTTTTTTAACTGTTACTGCGAACCAAAATATTTTTAAAGATGGCCTTAGAGACTAATCCTGTGTTCTGTAGATGAAGCACAAATATAGTAATTTGTTTCTTATTAATATACAATAAATGTGAAACTATGAGAGTGGGCACTTTAAAAGTATTGCATTTCTGTGCTAACAATTTTATTTTGCCAGGGTAAGGTTGACATTTGCATGGAATTGTCCATAACTTCTTATCGAGTTACCGGTCATGCCTGACATTATAATTTTACGCTCACAAACAAAGGTTGTAAGATCTGTATCTCTAATACTAAAGGAAATTACTGCAGGCCAGATTATACATTACAAATGTAAGGGCAATAAAAGACATGGTTATTACCAGGGAAGAAACATGCATCATGTTTTGAGAGAATTTGACAGTTTAGCTAGTCATTGATTTATCATAAGCGGTGTAGATTACTGAGCTGCCCAGGAGGAACATGACTCCACCTTGACCTGGTAAACCAAGCTACAGAATAAATGCTCCCGGTGCTCACCTCTAAGATCCCTGTTGAAGTCATGTAGCCTGCGCACTTCCAGCTCCAGCTTGTTCCTCATGGTCTTCTCCAGGGCTTCCCTCTTGGACGAGGACTTTGCCAGGTTCTCGTAGGCCTCGGACACCAGTTGGATCTCGGTCTCTAGCTACAGAGGAGAAAACGTTAAGTTTCTATCGATATCGTTGCACGCGTTTCATTTAAATACTTAACTACTACAAATTAGCAAAGCTTACCTTCTGCAGCTTGGACACCTTCTCCAGACACACCTCCATCTCCTGCTTGAGTTGCCTGTTCTCCTCAGCGAGCATGTCCACCATCTGCTGGGCACGTGCCAACATGGCATAGGAGTCACCCTGAAATGAGTGAGGGTGTTGGTAGTGCTGTGCTGGGACAGGCTGCTGCTGCTGCTGCCCCTGTGGATGGAACTGGTGCTGGTGTAGGTGAAGGCCCCTGGGTGCCGAGCCATAGGGGTCATGAGGGAAGCCGTGGGGCCGTTGATGAGCCGCGGAGTGAGCTGGGCCCAGGCCGTATGGTTCGCCCTGATGGGGGCCAAGACCCTGTGGACTCCGTGGCCCCAATGTGAAGAGTGGTTCTACCTGGTGGGCCATTGGTGAAGAATGAGAAGAAGCCGTGATGCTGCTGAGGGTGGAGGACTGAGCACGGGACAGCGAACCCATAGAGGTGACCGAGGATGTGGGACTATGTTGATGGATGGGCCTCTGGGAGTGAACGGAGTTCTCTTTATTGGAGCTGAGGACACAGAACAGAGCATTATGAATAATCCTATAGCAGGAATAAAATAAAACATTCTATCAACTTAAGAGCAACAGTCATTGGTTGTAGTTGACATGACCAGCGTTCTTAGTGACTATGTTGATGACAAACAGTCGGCTGATTCTCACCGCACATGTGACACAACAGGTGCCTCGTTGAAAATATTTTTCGCATTAACATTCCAGTTTCTATAGAACTTAAAGACAAACAGTCAGGCTGTAACTTGTAGTCGGTGATTACTACTCCTGGGATGGCATTCTTTTGCTGTACGGTACGGCTCTGCGGTAGACGAATTAAAGGAAAACAGGCAAAACTGGCTTTTCCTACAACGTCTGGCAGCATGTTCCAGCACTTTGGGGAAGGGCCAATCAAAGGGGAATTCAGTCTGTTCCCACTTCATGCTTCTGTTCCACACTTGGCTGTTTACGGTATACTGATTGTCTGTATTCCTCATTTATGCTTTAGCTTTTCTCAAACACCTCATTAAACCCTAAAGCCAGTGATGTGGTACCCTATTGGTTAAAGAGGTGGACTACTGATTGGAAGGTTGGGAGTTTGAATCCCAGGTCCAACAAGCTGTCACCACTGTGCACCTAAGCAAGGATTTTTAGTAAGCTATATGGAAAATCTAAACCACAAATCAAATTTACAGTTGATTTCCTGTTTGTCTAAAGAATAAGCAACCCTCTAGGAATGAGAGAAACTATTCCTGAACAGTGTCCCTAAAAAAAATTGCTCACCGGAAAGAGCCATACTCTGGTGGTGGTTGGTAGCGCACATGAGGGACATCGGCTCTGGACTGCTGAGCTGAGCCGCGGTGGTCTGAATAGTAATGTCCTGGATCTTGGTGCTGTGGATGGTGGTGCTGCTGCTGTTGTTTGGGTGGTGAGGGTAGACCTTTATAGGGATAGTCTGGGGGTGGGCCACGGTGAGGTCCTGCCGGTTTGTAGTAGTCCCCCGACGGTCCTGGTGGTTGAGGCAGCTGGGGTGAGAGTGGCGCACTGGTTACGGGTGCATGGGCTTTGACTCCACTAGTGGCCAGAGAAAGCTGCATAAGCCTCTCACTGAGTGAGCGCACATGACCCTGCTTGAGGTCCTTTAGGCCATCATCCTGGTGCACTTTGGCTGCGCCAAGCCGCTGTACTGCGGGACGGCCCTCCGGAGGACGTACCTTTGTGTTGGTGACTCCGGTAACATAGAAGGCAGCACCCACCGTTGGGCCAAGCTGTTGCTGTGGCTGGTGGCCACGGAAATACTGTGACTGCACCTTGGCTTCCTCATATGAAGGCAGGTCCTCAGGGTTCTGGCCTTGGGATCCTGCACCTCCACTACCTCTTGCGTTCAGCTGCTTCTCCATGCCACTGTCTGCCTGCAGTTCTTGGCCCTGTGGCTCCTGTCGAGCAATGTGAGGGACCATGGAGTGTTCGTCTCCTGGGCCCAAAAGCTGCTGCTGTTGCTGCTGCGGCTGGGACTGTTGTTGCTGCTGCAGCTGCTGCTGTTGTTGCTGCTGCAAGGCAAGGTAGTTTCTGCCTTCGCCATAGCGCATCTGCTCCTGCAGGAGTCGCTGTAGGACGGTGTGGCCTCCGCCACTTGCACCAGCGTTCGAGGTTTCTTCGGAAACGGAGGCTGCCCCCCTCATTTCCAGCTCTCGCAAGCCACCCACCTCATGGAAGGAGGAGCTCCGGCCGCGGTCTACACCCCCTAGAAACAAATCAAGGCAGGACATTGATCAAAAGCAAGGCTGAAAAAGAAAGAGGAGTGTAGCATCATCATAACAATTCCAGATTACATGAAGCCAACAATGATTGTGAAAGGAAATGAATTTAATGAATTTAATCAGAAGGTTTGCAGGAATCTTTAAGTAATCCTAATAGTCTTTCAGGAGCAGAATGTATGCGAAATAAAACAAAACAAAATAACCCAAAACTACCCACAGACATTTTCATGCATGGACAGCTGAGTGACAAGAGGCTAAAAGAAGCCATTGATTTTGTTTGATCAATTAATGTATTTTCTTTGTGAAATCATATGGTATTTTTGAGATCGCTGATGATCATACCCAGAATCAAAGCACTAACATCCACCCAGCAGGCCCTAACACCACCAAAACAGCACAGAGCAATTCCTATGGACTAAAACATGCAGTGCAGAGCAGATAGCTGATTTATCAACATTCTCTTCAAATCCAAAGCGTTGGGGTGAAAAACTAAACAAAAAAAACAAACAAAAAAAACAAACACGGTCCGACCTTCGGACTGTCAGCCCAGAATATCACAGACTGTTACATATAGCATATTGTGATTTTAAAGTTATAGTGAAGGGTTAAAGCATACAAAGCCATTAGGAAGAAACCATTCAATTAGAACAAACAGTTTCATATTTATTTATTACTTAATATTACTATTACTACTACCATAACCTACTGAAAGGCAATTCTGTGTAGCGTTAACAGATAGAAATGTAAAGCGTGTGCTTCCGTTGCTTATTTTTTTTAATCGTCCTTAAGATCGAATGGTTTCGTCTGTTGGCCTTGCATGCAGCTTGGCAGTCTAGTGGTTAATGTACCATCTACAAAAGTAGTGAAGGAGAATTTAATACATCTATTACTTTCTGATATTCTCCGCATTCTCAAGGAGGATGAAGCTTTTTTCCGAAACATCTGTGGTAAATAAATAAATGTACATCAAGTCAAGAACGGAGCCCATCGATGTACTGCTGCTCTCCGACAAGACAGACAGACAGAAAGAGAGTGAGAGAGGCAAGCAAAAAATGACAGGGAGAAAAAAAAAAATGCATTTCACAATGGCATTCTTTTCCTCCGCACCCACCCCAAAATAACATACTGTAACTTCCATTTCCTGTTGCTGTTCTCATAAGTTTTCATCCCCCCCTCCTGTTCCCACACTGCCTCTCCCTTCTCATAACTATTACAGAGATGGCGATGATGATGATGACGACGACGACGATGATGATGATGATGGAAAAAGAAAAATGACAGGAGCATTGTTGGCTATTTTGATGAACATATCAAAGTGTTAAACAACAAATATACTCAGACAAAATTAAAAAAACATTTTTTTTTGTAGTAACGACAAACAGTATTTACAATGTTGCACTCACCTAATCTCAGCGATAAAGTACAAGTAAAAGCAATTTATGGATCTTATATAATAGTCATGATCTACTTAAATATTAATTCTGAAATTAGTATCAGAAGCTTTTAAAGATGTTACAAACAAATACATGCATTGTGCATGGATTAACATTTAAACCTCGACGTGTCCTGTCCTGTTCACCCATCGTACGTCCTCCGTTTATAGCCCTCCTGTTCCTACATCAGGTCAAGTCACCTACCTGTGTGGCTGCTGAAGCTGGCGTCTTGGTTCCCTACTGACCGGTCATGGCGCTGATTCTGGCACGGCTCGCTGATCACCACAAGTTCTTCAAGGTGCTCCGAAATGCAGAGGCGATCTGCAAGCTCCTGAACACCCGGCCACTCTACAACAGGAAGGCACTCTCACCAGCTAGAACAATGGGGACAAGCAAGAGGGGGCTCTCAGAATATTCAAGAGGGTGGGGGGTCTGGAATGTGGAATATAGGGCGCTTGCAGGACACTCGTTTCCTGGCTGTGACACAACTAAAAAAGAAGCGTCCTTGTTTTTTCCCCTGCAGCTGTGTGACTGGGCAGCATCTGACCTGAGGCCAGTAACATGTCATGGTTAAGACTAGAGCCTGAGACTAAGTCAGACTGGCTACAGATCAGTTAGTAGAAAGAGAAAGCGGTCAAAGCTAAATTCAAAACACAGGATGTGAGGATGTGCATAGTTTTAAAGAGGATTACTCAAGGGGATTTGAGCTGCTCTAGGCAAAATAACACAATCGCTATGGGAACGCGACTGCTCAAACTATCCTCCACACATCGTTAGCAGGAATCGCTTTTGGTTTACTTACAATTTACACACTACAGAAAATAAAGGAGCATTTCTTTCCTTGAAACAATTATTCCACAGGATGTCTTCTGGTTCCAGGAACAACCCCTAATTGAATGTGTCTCTTTGACTTCTTGTGTTTTGGACTGCATGTAGAAACCAGCAGCCATTAGCAAGTTCCTACAGTAAATCTCTGACGACTCTGTGAAAGGACAGAACTCCACATCGCCGTTCAACATCGACAAGAAGAAAAAAAAAAGGGGGATCTCTGAGGCCTAACCACACAATCTGGGACAAGATGTCCCTTCTTTCGTTACTTAAACACCACAACAGTTTATTTCACTGCACACACATCGCACAAGTATGACTACAACTAATCACCCCGCAAAACTGAAGAGAAACGACACCCAGATGGCTCGTATCCCCACACCACTGATGGCTGACACTGGAACTTGAAGTTCCTTGACTGATTCAGATAAACTGTTTATTCCCAGCCAGAGTGAATTCGTGGAATCCGGCATTCCTCAGAGTCCACAGATAGGTCTCTGGCTGTGCGTGTTTCCAAAGGCTCTGACCCCAGAGCCTTACAGTGGTTATGTCAATGACACTTTAGAGGCATGGAGTGTGTCAGCATCGACCCGTAGGACGAAAGAAACGGGGGAATGTTTACTCTTCTGGCTATGAAATGTTTAGACAGCCACCCCTCCAATCTGCCGTCCAAAGGTTCTAGATTTATCCAAAGATTTTTGCACAGGTTTCAAAGTACTTTCAGTAACACAATCAAAGACTGCAGGATCATCTTCTCTAGTATGCATTTAACCAAGAAATTTTTTTTTTTTACAAGACAAATATCTTGCTGCATGCTTTAATAAATCAACAGCAGGACATTCGGGTCAGTTCGTTTATTCTCGGGTTTACAATTCCGTCAGACAGAAATAGCAATATGATCAATCCTAATCTCAGAGAAAATAGAGAATTTCTCTTACCGAAGTCACCTTTAAATCCTTAAAACCTTCAGCTTTGCTCTGTGCAGCAGATAAACAAACTCTTCTCTCCACACACTCGGTTGCCGTTATGCTGACGGCCGATGCCTGTGCTACCTGCCGCATTCCTTTAGGTGTGGCCACGAGGACAGGTGAATCTGGAGCTCAGCCAGCACCGTCTCCACACCCTCATACCAACCTGCTGCTGTAACCTCAAAGTCTCTCCACTCGCTTCACATCGCACGTCGGGCGTGAAGAGCGAGGTATGAGGTATGCCCAAATTATTGGGTGGTTTTACCTGAATTTATTTAACTGAAAAATCATAACTGAGCAGGGTTGTGTCCGGGAGATCCGAATCATTCCATGCTGTATACAAATGAATTTACGTTAAAAAAAAATTGACATTCTGTGAATATTCCTTCTGGTTTGGAAAAATAATGTGTATCTCACTAAAATTG
>NC_062538.1:2546598-2654098 GCF_022655615.1 Tachysurus fulvidraco
CTATACAATAAAAGAAAAGGAGTAAGTACTAGGAAGAGGAGGGAAAAGTGAGAAACACATGGCAGGAACGAAGCAGGAAATGCAACATTCCAATCTGGAAAGGTCTGGCACTAGGAGCATGGAGAAAGTGTAAAGCACAGCCTCGCTTGGTGTCCATTACTCCCAGCTCAGGGAGATTCTCACACTGCCAGACTAAAAAGTAGGCCAAGAAACTTTGACACATCTGCTCACACTCTTTCCCATCGCCCTCCTTCTATTTCTATGTTCATCGCTCTAGCTTTTCTCTTTTACAACCCAAAGCCCAAAATCCAAAGCCATCCCCCTCGGCTGCACGCCGCGCTTGGAATTCACAGTGATTGATTTCAGGAGATTGTGTTCCATTAAACGAGGAAATTGATGGAAAATCCTTTCCGAGAGAAGGCAGAGGACGACACGGTACGCGAGTTAGCGCTAGTTATTACTAACAAAACTTTTGTGGAATCTGAAGACAATTCAATCTACAATCGTATCCTAAATAGCTATTTAAAAAAAAAAAACAGTGTGCCTTGTAATCTGATATTAGGAACTTTGTAAACCTGTGCCATTGTGGAGGAAAGATGATCCAGAGTAAGTCATTAAATAACTCCGTCCATTTCTTTTCTCTGCTTCCTTCACCAACTCCAACAAGGTCTTTCTATTGTGGTTTTCTCCCTCTGTAAAAACTCTCTGATACGAACCCAAGTATTCGGAAACACACTGCTTTTTCCCCGCTCTGCCTCTTAGCCCCTCTCAACCCCCTCCTTCCGAGCCCTCATCCAAAGCTTTAATGGAAAGCATGTGGTGGAGGAGATGAGATTGCTGCTTCATCTCTGTCAGTGAAACCACGCGCCAGTTTCTCTTTCGGGCCCCGGTCTGTTTCCCCTCTCATGCTTCAACAACAAATCAACAAAAAGCACAAAGTGATGACTGAGTAGGAAAGATCTGCACCAGTCATTCCTGGTGTAATTATCTTTTATATGCTTGATACACAGCTAGTTAAAATTTGCAACTCACAGAGAAGTAACTGAACCTGTTCTGGCTGGGTCACTCAGAGTTGGAAAGGTAGGCTCGGTGACAAGATCGAACTTGTCAGCTGCATAATGAAACAACAAAAGTCTTCAGAAACCGTAAATCTTCTGCAAGGTTTATGTCAGGACAATGAAATACAAAGATAAGGACGTCGTCACACCGCGTCATTTAAAAAAAAAAATCAGTTTAGTCCGTGGTTACAGCGGTTTGAGTCCACGTTACAGTTAAGACTAAGCTTAAATCCTGGAGTCTAGAGTATAATGACACATCCTGTTTGAGACATGATTAATGTGAAAAGTGCTGAAACACAACCTTGTGATTGTGTCTGGAAAATGGTGACACATTCCACCACAGAGGTGTCTGTTTGCCCTGGGCAGAGGCTGAGCTGGTCTCACACCGGGCTGCATCGTATTCACCAAACAGGTAATGAGCGCACTATAAGATCCTTCCTTTCTTTCACTAAGACGACGTTTTCCATCAGCAAAAATGTCCAGAGGTACGCAAGCGATGGCAAGTAATGCAAAAGCACGCATAACTGTCATAATGGTCGTTCTCGGGACTGATCTCTCGGATTCTTCGGTTCAGAGCGCTGCATGATTTGGAATTATGTGGGTTCATAGTCATACAGGTCTATAAAGAAAGATTCTCATTCATTCATTCATTCGGACACTTTTAAGTGGCTTTGTCTCCAGTCTATAGAACACAGCTTCATTGTAAAAAAAAAAAAAAACTTCAATAGCGAGTACAGAGTACAGGCTATTGAAGTCGCAAAGGCTCAGTGGAAAGAAGAGGGAGGGAAAAAAAGTATTCGGGTGATTTCTAGACTGAGTCAGCAGGCAGAACTTTGGCCTTGTGCAAGAAAGAGGAGGGAGGTGGGTGGCAGAGAGGGGAAGAGGGATGGAAAAAGTGCTGGATGGAGAGAGAGAGAGAGAGAGAGAGAGAGAGAGAGAGAGAGAGAGAGAGAGAGAGAGAGAGAGAGAGAGAGAGGGAGAGAAGCTGACATTCTTGCACTCTGAGTCAATGCCACTAGGTACTTTTCTGGTGGACATCGACTGCCTCCACCACTTAACAAAGCCCCACTATATACTTCTCACAGGAAGCACAGGAAGGAGAAAAAGACTGCACTGATTGTCCTTTGAACATTCCTTGTAACACTAGAACCTACTTACAGTTAAAATGAGGAACTACACAGGCATGAATTTCATGCAGTTAAACAGTCATAAAGTTGTAAGTGCACGAGCAGCAGGAATGCCATCTTCGAGCCGGTATCACACACGATCACGAGAAGCGCTCAGGCTTTCCGGACATTCCTCATAACTTAATCTCATCCTTCGATTTCCAATAACACATGACTGCATTCCTGTACCGTGTAACGGTGCACATCTGTCTTGTCTGCACGAAAGCACTTCTGCGGCATTCGATCACGGTTCATTTCATTCTTTCCGCAAAGCCGTTAATTATCGAACAGGATTCTCTGTATCGAGGGATTACGCTTTTGCTTATTTGTTTACGAACCGCTTAAGAGTCGAAACTATTCATCCTTGACGAAAGATTTCTCTCGATCGGAAATCTGCCGCTTCTCTAATCAAAGATGCATCGATAAACAAGGTTAGATCTTAAATCTTATACCAAGAATAACTCCAGGTTTGTATTTGGATAGGCAGAAATATAAATTCATTCCAAACTGTAAAGCGTTAGTGAAACTGACCGGTGGACTTTATGGGTGCAGTATAAGCAGAATAGAACACTTTTCATGCTGTTAGTGAAGCTGATATTCAGGACAATGACCAATAAAATCCCAAAGATATATTAGGTGTCATTTTTTTTAAGCCTGAAGAAAGTCCTACTGGATTTTTTTTTCTTTCTTTCTTTCCTTCCGCTGTCAGTACAAAAGCATGCTGTGTTCTGAAAACTTTACTCCCAAGTCTCCTAATCTTCAGAGCTCTAAAACATGTGATCTAAACGATTCATCTGGAAATCTTTGCAGTAGTTTACCTTCCTACAGCCTTCTTCAGCACCGGCTTGTGATTTCTGATCCGTCTCAGCTGGAGCCGGTTGAAAGCTCCAATAGAGTTGAAGTTAAGATCATTAAAAAAAAAAAAAAAAGAAGAAGTTGGAGACTAAATAAATAAATAAATAAATAAATAGCCAAACAATACTTTAAGTCGGATAAGATCTTGAGCTGTCGGATTCCCTGTCGCGTTTCATCCACGTCTGATCATGTTTAACAGCGTCTTGTTTTAGTCTTGAAAAAGCGGAGTGAAGATAAAGAGCTCGGCCCCCTGCATAAAGTCGGGGAAAATGCGTCTCAAAGCGGTCACAGTAAGCCCCGCCCACCCAGTCCGCTTAGCTTGTAAAGTTTACCGAGACCACGCCTACGCGGGATTCTTCTGACTTCTGATTGGCTGTCCGTAACGTCGCTCTAACACGAAAGCTTGAAAAACGACAAAGGGCTTTTTTTCTGCGCGCTTCTGCTTCATTTGCATATCTGATTTTATTTGTTTGATTTTTTTTTACAGTATTGTGGTATATTAACGTCACAAGTTTAAAACTATAATAAAGGGGGGAAAAACACCCTGTTTTGCAGAAAACTCCTTAATACAGACATTGTAGATAAATTCAATTCCATTCAAATCTCTACACAAATAAAATTGAATTGAATGGAGTTTAATTTATATACAATTTAACTCCATTCCATTCAATTTTATTTGTGTAGAGATTTGAATGAGAGATTTAACAATTGTAGAGATTTAACAATGGACGTTGTCTCAAAGCAGCTTTACAGAACATAAACACAGAACAAAATTTTATTATAAAGAATAATAGAAAGAATAATAGAATACAAAATTCAAATCAAATCAAATTTGATTTGTCACATACACATACATACAGAGTACGACATGCAGTGAAATGCTTTAAAAGAAAAAGTTTTCACATATCCCAGGTTATTATGAGCCTGGGGTCAGAGCAACGGGTCAGCCATCGTGTTTCACCCCTGGAGCAGGAAAGTTTAAGGGCCTTGCTCAAGGACCCAACGTAGATGTCTCA
Source organism: Tachysurus fulvidraco (assembly GCF_022655615.1). Classification (NCBI taxonomy): domain Eukaryota; kingdom Metazoa; phylum Chordata; class Actinopteri; order Siluriformes; family Bagridae; genus Tachysurus; species Tachysurus fulvidraco. The sequence continues at coordinate 2,550,694 of NC_062538.1, forward strand.
GCAGCTTGTGGGCTTTGAACCCCGACCTTCTGATCAGGAACCCAGCACCTTGACTGCTGGACCATCACATCCCCAAAGAAGTCAAGATTAATATTAGATATATTTAAATGTGTTTGTATTTATCTCCAATGGGCAAGTCTGAGATGGCTCAGGTGACTGTGGGGAGGAAAAACTCCCTTAGATGGAAGAGGAAGGAACCTTGAGAGGAACCAGACTCAAAGGGGAACCTCATCCTCATCCTCATCTGGATGACACTGGAGGGTGTGATTATAAATATACAGACTGACAAAATATATATAGTGGTGTAGAAATTAGTTTTCTTGCAAATGTCCGATTTCAATTGGATTATAAAGCACTCATCAGGGGTAAAGCCATAAGGGAAGAAAACCATCCAAAGATCATAAAGATGGGGGGAGGGGGGAATTGGATTCTAGTATGTTTATATTAAGTAACAAATGTTTTCAGTGACTAACACATCTCATGACTAATAATTCAATGAAATAAAATTGAATTAAAAATGAGTCAGTGATTTCCAAAAGCTCCATCCCAGAAACATTATTTTCTAAGTTAAAAAAAAAAAAAACATAATTCTTAAGCCACATTTACCAGAATACACTCATGGTGGTGTTGCCAAGTTCAAGGTTTTCCAGTGAGCTACTTTTTAAATACTAATTCTGTTGAATTTCTGTGGTTTATGGCTTGGAGTTGTTGTTTTTTTTTGTATACGTTAAGTTTATGTGAAAACATTCAAATCCACGTTCAAAGGAAATAAATCGCTTATAGAAAGTCTTTCAGCATCTTGACCCCAGGGTCATTCCACACAACCCTAAAACCACTCGACACACTCCTAAACCTCCCAGCATGCCCTAGACGACACACAATATACTTATGCATCACAGCATGAATAAATAATGTGGTGTGTCAGGGAAAAGGTTTACTCATTTTCCTTCCTATAATTTATTTATGACAATATTCTAGAGTAATAAGAGACAATATGGAGTGTGGTGTGTGTGTATGTGAGAGTTTAATAAAAAAAAAAAAGTAAAGTAAAGGTAAAGTACAGAAATCTTTAGTATTATTCACTACATGAAAGTAGCTAGACAGCCAGACACACACACACACACACACACACACACACACACACAAACTTTCTCAGCACCCCACTAGCTTCTTGCTCCCTCCTTATCCCAATTTTTTATTTTTATTTTTAACTTGGAGACAAAATAACATTGTTTTTAGTTTGTTGTAAAGGCCAGGATGCGTGTTAAAAGCCCAAAGAAATGTCCCAGTGTAGTAAAACAGTCGGAAGCACTTACTTACAACTAACTTTTTTTTTCTATCCTGTGAGCATGCTAAATTTGTACTGTGGCCCATCAAAAACCCCAAATATCTCACAGCGTTTCTAGACACAACCTCTTAGAAAGTGTTTATTCAGCATCTCTGTTAAGATGTTTGTGCTTAAAAACATTGTGTAGCATTTACTAGTTTTACCCTTTTCTATTTTCTGTCCATGTTTCTGAAGAGAGCATGTGAGTTATGTAAATCACAACAATGAAAATACCAATTATATAACCTTCTTAAGGAAATGTGGAAGCTGACAGCTGATGTTGGTATACACAAGGTGATGAGTTTCATACAGAGTACATAAACAGAATTAATGTAAAGTCGCAATGATAAAAGCATAAAGTAATTTCTTTGCTGTATGAACCTTAAGTTCATTAAGTCAGTGATCAGGAAAAGTAAGAATTAATCAGAGAAGCAACCAAGAGACGAACTAGGAAGGCGCTAGAAAGATGTTAGAATTTACACAAAGATCTACATTTAGATGGAACCCAACATCGCTCAGTACTTGAGAGCACCATCCCCTCAGTAAAGCATCGTGGTGGTAGTATCCTGTTTACAGCCTCCTGATTTTTTTGGTGGCTTCACTGAATAATGCCGCCTCCTCTTAACAGTCACAGTTAATAACAGTGATCCTTGGGATGCTTAATGTTCGGGATCTGGCCGAGTGATATTTTCCAGAACTTATGTCTTTGACTTGTTTTGTCAGCTCCTCGATCTGACATCATTAGATATATTTCAGTTTATTTGATCATTTAAAGCAGTGTACATGAATTGGGATGGACGTATTTCCTGTGAACATCGTATCCAAACAAATCGACAGAGAAACCCAAGAAGATTTTATAACATTTATTTATAGTTCATCAAAGACTGTACGTCTTCTGAGCAGCCCGTTTATTTTACAAGCCTCAGGGCCAGGATGAGAAGTGCAACAAAGTGTCTACAGTTTCACATACAGTCTTAACATCGGTTTAAAGGTCCCAAATAAAAGCTCTATGTTTACATCACACACACACCACAATTTTCATCTTTATATACTGAATATTGTTACTGGTTATATAAAGATGACACACGGACATACTAACACTTCAGCAGGTGAGACAAGTGACCAGATACTAAAAGTATTATGTAATGCAATTAAGCCGGAGTATCTTGCTTTTCTTAATGGATAACCGTTCAGAAGGGCACAGTGTGTTAACTGCATAGCCTTACATTAGCACTGGGGGGGGTAAAAAATTTTTTTTTTTTACTAAAGCAGAGCGCAGTAACGTTTACACTTTGTTCATAAGAGATGGGACATTTATCATTTGTGTCTCTGTATACTGATTGAAATGAATGAGTGTGTAGTCAGAGCCTCTTCATGAGGGCAGATGTTAACAACCTTTGGCAATGAAATGCCAGATGTTTAAACACTGCTGAGAGCATCTACACCAGGCAGCACTTTTCCTGTGGATGATACAATTCAAACCTTAGTACAGAAATCCGACAGACAGAACAAAAAATCTAAACAAACTAAGTAAATAATATACTATTGATGGCAAACACAAACTGAGAACACAAATAATAAAGTAATTATTGAAACCACATCGTGAAGTAAGTCTAATACTCACCCTCTAGAAGTTCCAGACTCGCTCCACCTCCTGTACTCACATGGCTCACTTTGTCCTCGGTGTCCCACTTGGCGCAGCAGGTTGCCGTGTCCCCACCACCTGAGAATATCATGACAGACATGTTCATTAATGTCAAACAGCAGCGTATAAAAAGGTAACCGTGTTAGGACAGAAGTAAGTGCAGAGTACTTTATAAAAACATTACGTTACAAGTCAGTATGGACAACAAAAACCCTTTAAGGCCTTTAAAGTAAAACACAGTAACTTGAATGAGAATCTGGTGCCATCTAGTGGTCAAAAGGATTAATGTCATTTTAAATCAATCAAGCAAGATATCCAGTGTAAAATAATACATGCTTCCTACTAGGGATGGACCCATACAAGGACTAGGTGGAGTTTTTACCAAACAAGTAACCAATTTAGCATTAATCAATCACGTGTATTGCCATGTACCATTTCATTTAGCTCTGTTTTACTGGTGTGCAATGAACCCTCATGAACCACTCATCCACAGCTTTATGTTTACGAAGCTATAGAGTTTAAACTTTATCTTCAATAGAGAGCACAATGCTCAGCCCACCTCCACACTCACTGATAGGGCTTTATGCAAGTCAACCTCAACCTCCCTCACTGTTTTATCAGGTCACTGAAAATGCTGGAGTTCATCATTTTGTACCTCCGCCTACTTTTTTTTGCGTTATGTTCCACCATTAATTAAATACAGACCCATGGCGCAATTGATGCCCCCCAAAACCGTTAAGCAAAAAGTATATAAATCAGTTAAAATTTTATTTTTATAAAAAGTACACAACTGTACTTACCAATGATGGTGATGCAACCGCTTTTGGTCACCTCTACAACCTTGTCCATGAGGTTCTTGGTTCCCTTGGCGAAGTTTTCCCACTCGAATACGCCGACCGGTCCGTTCCATACGATCTGCTTCGCTCTGCTTACAGCCTCGGCAAAAAGCTTGGAGCTCTCAGGCCCACAGTCCAGACCCTGGAGGATTAAAATAAATAAATAAATGTATTGTTTAGTGTTAAACAATTGGCGTTACCGTCTCTACTGTTTAAAAATAAAAACCCTCACCATCCATCCTGCTGGAATTCCATCAGCTACTGAAGCTGTTCCAGTCGTGGCCTTCTCATCAAACTTTTCTGCAGTGACGAAATCGACAGGAAGGGTGATCTTGACACCGTTCTTCTCGGCTTTCGCCATCAGGTCTTGGACGATTTTGGATCCTTCCTCATCGAATAGGGAAGTGCCAATCTGTCGCAATACAGGAGAAAATACAAGGAGTAAGAATTGCACAAGTACAATGGGGGGTGTTACTTGGCAACATTCTATCAGGTAGAGTGAAGAAAAAAATTTTTTTTTATGCGCATACGTTGGCACCTCGGCATATGTACCTGAAGCCCACATTACGTTTGCGTCCCTCACCTCCATGTTCTTGAGAACCTTGAGGAAGGTGAACGCCATGCCGCCCCCGATGATCATCTCGTCCACCTTGTCCAGCATGTTGTCGATCAGCTGAATCTTATCTTTGACTTTGGCCCTGCAGCGATGAAACACAAATACATTCATCTGGCTTACTGTGTTGATTTAAATCTGGAATGCGTGTGCAAATGACAAAGTAAGCGGGCGTTTGTGCGAGTGTTATTTGGACGGCTTATCAAAGGGGCCCATCCTTTCAGAAAGTTCAGTTATCGGGAAGAGGTCAGAGAAAGAAAATGCTGATGTCATCATTGCAAATTAAAAACAGCTAACGAACAGGAAAGGATGTTAAACACAAAGAAACATTTTTGGAGCATAACTGTGCTACAGAGGTTCTTCAACGTGCCTGATTTGTGTCACGATGTTTAACGAGCTGCCTCGACCTCAGAAACCCTGTTGTTTCGTAGAAACGTCGCCCTTTCGGGTTTGATTCACGACATTCTGTTTGGAAAGGATTCTTGCACAATTTCAGACTCTGACCTTATGTAAAAGCACAATCGTTCACAACAGCACCTTGGTTATGAGATCTGTACCGTCCTACACAATCTTCCTAGTGCATTATGCTGACAGCAAATAGGACACACTCACACTCGCTACTATAATACTTAACGAGATAAGCTGAATCTATTCTTGGACGGTCACTCGTGCTCTCAGAGCAGTTCACTTAGTTAAGCGGTACATTACTAAAACAACTATGTCAGCACATTAAAGAAATATCACAGCATCTTTCATTAGCTGCTACAGTGCAGATAGATTAACTCTTACACACAAGCTGGTTAAATCTAAAATCAATATCTGCTCCCTCCGTTGCTTGTTTCTGACAAAACGTTCTAGTGCATGATGTTGTTTGTGTGTCTGAGGGCCTCACCCGCCGAGGATGGCCAGGAACGGTCTCTGTGGCTTCTCCAAGGCCATGGCAAAGTAGTCCAGCTCCTTCTTCATCAAGAAACCTGCAGCTTTCTGAGGAAGATCTACTCCAACCATAGAGCTGGAAAATATAGAACCAATAAGAACTCGTCATTAAAGATTCTTGAGCAATCGTAGACGTGTAAGGCGCAATACAGAGACGTGATGGGATTATACCTGTGGGCTCTGTGTGCCGTTCCGAAGGCATCGTTAATGTAGACGTCACCCAGTTTGGACAGGGAAGCCCTGAAAGCGTTAATCTCTTCCTGGGATGCTTTGGTCTAGAGAGAAAGGAAAGAAAAAAGGAACCATTAATAGTCTGCACATAGATCAAGTCAAGCTTCAGACTTAATTTCATGCCAGAAGTGAACCTTAAGTCAACACTCACAAGGCAGAAACAAACTCAAACGCACTGAGGAAAGAAAAAAAAAAAAAAAGAGAAAAGGATTCAAAATAATGTATAAATGATTTTCAGACATCTTTAAATAACCCCAGAGTAGGAGGAAGAATGTATTTTGATCCAGATTTATATTCTCTCATATTCAAGAGCTCAAAGATAAAGACTGATGAACTCAGCTGAGTGAAAGGTCAATATTTTTGTCCATGAAATACTTGGCCCCCATTCCACTGAAGGTCAAAAGTCCATGTCTACTTCTACTGTACTACAGAGTAAACCTCAGAAAGGTCAGGAGGGCATCTTCGTTTCCTCCCCCTTCCTCATCAGCTCTCTTTCCCTTCAGTGCATTCCAGTCAGGGCTCCACGGACCAGAAAAGCAACACACAGCACATTGGAGCCTTTCTCCAAATGTCAAAAGGCCAAGCATATACCGGAGCAATCTCCATGTGGCTCAGTCTTTGCTGTGAGGAAAGGATGGGTTGAGGCTCATGAAGGTTTGTTTGGAGGTCCTTGTTAAAGCTTACTCGGCCTGATCTTACCCCAGACACTGTATACACTATCTTAGAGTGAGGTCTTTCTTGCACCAGTCAAAAGCACTGGAGATACACGTCACTCCTGCCCAATCTGAACCAACGTGAGAGAAGCAAAATACGGAGAAGACGACTGCTGATGGAGTCCTAATTGTGTCTAAAAAAGTGGTGTATTCAAGGTCATTAAAGCACCAATAATGCTCCATCGTACAAATTCAAATGTCTTTAAAACAAACAAATCCGAACATTTTCTCCAGTGGGTTAAAAACAGTGAATAGTGCAAGTAAAAGGGAAAAGACAGACACTGACAAACAGTGTTTCCTGCTAATAAGCTGTTATTGTAAAGCAAGCGTCTCTAAATAAACGGTCATAAATGTGTCTTATCATCAAAAGAATTTTCCTGGAACTACAAAATTGAAAGAAGAATAATTTTTTTAAGAACAAATGGTAAACCATAGTTATACCATCCTATTGGTGACCATAACACTTCAGAGCTATGCACCTTGTTTCCTGCAGCATCTTTGCCCTTGCCTTCTTCAGCCACATGGAAGCGCAGGTTCTCCAGAAGAATGATGGAACCTGCAGGAGGATCAGCGCAGGTGCTCTCAACTTCAGCACCGACGCAGTCTTTCAGGAACTTAATGTCTCTGAGTGGGACAAAAATATAATCACTTTGACCGACCGATTTCTGCTCATAAAATACATTTTGTTATTAAAATACTGTTTGTATCGCTTACTTTCCCAGCAGGGTCTTGAGTTCTGCAGCCACAGGTTCCAGAGAGTACTTAGGCATGGGGACTCCATCGGGCCGCCCCAAGTGGCTCATCAGCACCACTGATTTGGCTCCATTGTTTAAACAGTGCTGGATGGATGGAAGTGCAGCTTTGATCCTGCGAAAAAAATTATGACGTCATGCTTTTGATTAAAACGGATTCGGTTCTGATTTTAACAACACAAGTAGATAAACAATCGATTAAACGATAAAAAAAAAAAAAAAGTTACGCAGCATTTTACCTCTGGTTGTTTGTGATGGTCTTGTCCTTCATTGGCACATTGAAGTCAACCCTGTGTGAGAGAAATCACGTTGTTATTATTATTATTTTTTTTTTATATCAAGTGTCTAATTGCACATTACCTGTACTGGAATTAATAGCAGTCTGAAATGAAGGAAATAATCCCCTGTTGCAATGGTGGTGAATGTAATATTCCTTCCTTTTTCTGTTCACCAAGCGCTGGTCTATGAAAGGCCATCAAAGCTACTCTCTAAACCATTTTCTAAAGAAAACGTTACTAGGAAAAGAAAAGGACAACCCTGACCACACAACAACCAAGTAACCTGTAGTTTTTATTTTTCCCTCTGTTTCCTCTGTTAATGAGTACTTAAAAACGCATAGGGCGTTTCACCATCACCATCTACCTTTCAAAATGAAGTCATCCACTGACTCGAAATCTCAGGATGCGATTCAGATTTTCAGTTGTATGAACGTTTCCATGACTCGGCACTATTTGAAATGAGGAATAAGAGACGGGGTACACTACTAGTGACGGATCACGATCGACGTCAGAAACCCACACTTGCGCACACGTCCTGTCCGCGTTCCTCGATCTTTGTCGTGAACTTTGCTGCAACGATAACTATTTGATGATGATGACGTGGCACTCGAAAGACCATCACTTCGTTACGTTTCTATGACTAGGGACTCAAATATAGTTCCATATGACAATCATGGTATCTTTATCTCAGGGCAAATTACCTTCTTTTGGTATCGCAGGAAAAAGTAAAGCATGCAAGGACTTGGGTGTGTTTGAATTTGGCAGACATTAGATTTTTTTCCCCCTCTGCTCCACATGCACATTAATCATCATCATCCTCACCATCCTGGGTTATTATAGCATATTGAAATCAGTGTGCATGAGTTTAGTAGTATTGCAGGAAAAAGTAAAGCATGCAAAGACTTGGGTGTGTGTTTGAATTTGGCAGATATTAGTTTTTTCCCCCTCTGCTCCACGTGCACATTAATCATCATCATCCTCACCATCCTGGGTTATTATAGCATATTAAATTCAGTGGGCATGAGTTTGTAGGTGTCGTTTAGGCCACTAAATAATACTTCTGCCTCATTCTGCTCGCTTGTAGCAATAATACGAGACGTAATAAGAATAAAACAGATTTTAATTAGAGATTTAAATGACATTATTGATTATAGCAGATGCAGCAGCGTTTTATTAGCCCTCGATAACGTTAAGGTTGAATTTTCCACATGAATAAATACAGTTCAGAATAGAACACCTTAAGACTTTTTCTAATGACAGAGTGTTTTAAAAAATTTTTCAACCAGAAGCTGGTAAACATGAGACTGTGGTGTAAAAGTCCTGCTGTGTAACAAGGCCGCTTCCCTTACAAACATTAAACCGTTAACATTTAAATATCTACCTCAGATACTGTTACAAAAACTTACCTCATAACTACACGCTTTCCATTGACATCCACTTTGTCCAGGGTGAGCTTATTTGACAGAGACATGTTGAAAAGCGACTCACTTCAGCCGTGTTTCTCTGTGAGAGCCTGAACGCTGAGGCGATGCGGAATGACAGTGACCTTAGCTTCATGCTAACGCAGACCCCCCGGTGGGCGGGTATGTTTTGAAGAGCGCGGTGCTGATTGGTTGATCTCCAGGACAAGTAAGCAGGGACGTTCGAACTTCTTTACTCAGCTATTGGCTGCGCTTGCTGTCTATCAAAAACTCACATTATATCTCGTTATAGTGACGACTGAAACAAATGATCGTGGAGAATAATAAGCGAGTAATTAAACACTAAACGAAACATTGCTTCGAATTTAAAAAATATATATTAGGGAAAAAAAAGTCGCTATATTGCGGTTTGGCCGTTAGTGTCATACGGCACGTACACAATGGTTTCTAGAGATTCAGGACACGATAGCGACACCTTGTGGACGTTTAAAGAATCGTTACAGAAAATTATTAAAACTTTTAATAACTTTTCTTTACACATCCCATCATCAACTTAATATGTATATTTACCTTATACTCTACACTTATCTGACAGTTGATTTTACCCAATACAAGTAACATAATGGAGCTAAACAGACGAAGAGCTGGAATCTGATTACACAGATTTCTGATCAGTAACGTAAAACACTCACCCCATATCTACCATTTAAAGAGTTACCTTCCATACAGGTACACAGAGTCTCACTATTTCCTCATCAGTGTTACGTACCATTATGATTTGACTTGTGGGCCACTCAGCACAGCAGCGACACTGATATAGTAGTGACAAATTGTGTGTGTGGTGCTAGCGAGAGTGCACCATTAGGGTTGAATTTTTTTTGTAAATACCTCAAGGTCATGGCTTAGAATAGGCCACTGACGAAAATTTCCAGAAAACCGCATAAAGTGGTGAGAAACAGATGGCTGAAAGTGAAGATGAGACTTGCATAATAAAGTGGTCTATTTTTACCTATATGTTAATTGACCTACTAATAAAGCAACCTTAATATAAGCTTATAGGCTCATAGGATATATATTTAAAAAAAATACAAAGCCACGTATTTATATTTAATTTATTACATTTTTACAGACACGTCAGACCAACAGGAATTAGGTGTAAAGCATATCCATGAACAAAATGCAAAAGTTCACAAGGTTTCAGGATAATTCCTAAACGTCGTATTCCCATTACTCCCTCCATGGCTTAGGCTGGACCTTGCCAACGGGAGACAGGTTCCATGCGATGCCAGTTGATGTGATCACCTGCAAGAATTACACGTCCAGAAGAAGATGCATGGTGTTGAAAAGTAACCACACCAAGAATATATAAAAAATTCTGGGCATAATGTGGAGACAAGACACTCACGTAGGCCCAGATTCCAGTACAAAATGTTGCTCCAGCAATCAGCAGTGGCAAGCCATATTTCGCATGGAACTCTCGAGATGCGCCTGATGAACCATGTCGCACAGCAACCTGGCGGCTGGCTTGTCCTGAGAGGGGAAAAAACAAACAAATAAATATGTAAAATAAAAACATGCACTGGTCATTATATAACATGTCCATTATGCCAGAGCTAGGACTAGTAAACACTTGTTTAGAGCACAGTATCCTGCACACGTGAAATACTAAATAAAATTTTAGTAACAGAAATTATTCGGCTTTCAGGAAAATACATGGCCGTGCGGTAGCCTAGTAGTTAAACTGTTGGGCTACCAATCATAAAGTTGTGAGTTCCAATCCCAGGTCCACCAGGCTGTCACTGTTGGGCCCCTGAGCAAGTCCCTTAACTGCTCGGTTGTATAAACATGAGATAATGTAAGTCACTCTGCATAAGAGAGTCTGCCAAATTCTGGAAATGTAAATATAGCTTATAGGTTAGTGCTAGAATACTAAAACTGAAAGGTATTTAACAAAGTCCTTTGATTTATATTCAGTGATAAACCCAGCCAAAAGAAAATGACACTGCTACACAAAGTAAAGCACCAAAGATCACAGTTAAACACACATTTTGGGTAAATCAGGCTATTTTGCTGCCGCAAAACGTTGCAAACTGCTGCAAACGACCTAACTTAACATTGGGTGACATTAAGACAGCCAGCAAACCAACAACCCGGAAGATATTAAATTTAAAACTACAGGGATTAAGAAAAAAAAACACAGACGAAACAATGACGGATTAATTGCCTAATTATATAACCTGTTAAATGTCTTAGTTAGTCAATTAGTTAGCTACCTCATTTATCCGATATTTGTTAGTACGGAAATGCTAACATCGGCTAAGCTAACATTATAGATATCTATGAGCTAACATCGGCTAAGCTAACATTATACTGTAGATATATGAGCTAACATGTTAGCATCGGCTAAGCTAACATGCTAACATGTTAGTACCGCCGAGTTTCCATCCAGTTTTGAGTTTCATCCCACAGTTTCAGCTAAATAAAAGGACACCGGTAGAAAAAAAGAAACTTATACTCATTTCCACTTACCGCTGAGGTTTAGAGCAGCTTTACCGAAGCGGAACATTGTTATCGTCTGCAGTTGAGCTTCACTCTGTACCCTTGAACGATATAAAACAAAATGGTGGCTCACGCACACCGGAAATGCGTAGAAACGCTAGGGGGCGGTGTCCGAATTTCACGTAGCTCTGTCGTGATTGTAGCGAAAAGTTTCCTTTAACAACGCTAGCTACGTTATTTACAAATACATCTCATTTAAAGTCCAGCAAGCTAACACGGAAAAAATATATAAATGCTTTAGTTCAGATAAACAGATTTAAAACGAACTTTTATGCATAGTTATGTGCGTGTGTCAGGATGGCCGAGTGGTCTAAGGCGCCAGACTCAAGGGTTTGTTCCCTTCCGTGTAACGGGGTATTCTGGTCTCCGAATGGGGGCGTGGGTTCGAATCCCACTTCTGACACTAATTTTTTTTTCTTACATAAAGACTGTTCCAAAAAATTTATAAATTTTCAGTATAATGTTCATGAACAGCAGAAACCAAAACAGCCATCTATTGCTATTTCATGATACAGAAATCTTTAAATCCCTGGTATTATTAAGTCGCTTTTTAAAGAAGTCCTCTGGTTCTGGACAATAATATTTACCTTTATTATTTTCTCTGTTCTTCATAATCATGTTGCATCAATCTTCTTGATATGAAGTGCAGTCTATTATTATTATTATTACTACTACTACTATTTGTAGATTTCCAGTGCTGTTCTTTTCATAAAAAATAAAAAGTCTTTTCAGATTTCCTGTCTTGCCCTGACTTTCCTATGGTAAAACAAACACAGATTTCACATATCAAACTTTTATCCCATGAGGGCTTTATTCCAAAAGAAGTTTAAGTTAAAGGTTGGTCGTTGTCTTTTATTTTGAGGCAGAGGAAACAGCTGAGCTCTTCATTTTCCTTTAAACCGTTTTGGACAGAAACACAGTTAGGTGTCTTTGTCCATGATGTTTCCTGCTTTAAGGCTGATTTGAATAACAACATCAGATGCTGTCAATCTTATAATACAAATATGTAAATATCATGTTCACATTTGCAAATTATACACATCCATATACTACACCTTTCTATTCATTGAATGAGAGCAATAACATTCACCATTGAAAAGCAGGTGTTTGTGTATTTCTAACAAAGAGGCCAATTTGTGTGTCGGATTTATGTTAGAAGGGTTTTGTGATTTAGACAGACAGACAGACAGACAGACAGACACAGTCTTAAAAAAAATCACCTGTCAAAATAGCATCTTGGCCAAATTCACATTTCCTGCAAATAATGATATAACTTACTGCTTTTGATAGAACTACTAAAGATAACCCTATCAAGTACAAACAGCACTTGAACACAGATGATAAATTGATTAAATGCCTGAAGATTTCATCTTTGTTTTTTCACAGTGTTTGTACAGGAAATCACCGGCTCGCCTCAATTATAATTATATAGCTAACAGTATTAGTTTCAAATTGCTGCCATTCACCCATCAATATGGAATACAATCATAAATCTAGTGGTTTGGTCACTGTTTAGTTATGATTTCACAGATAAGCTCCCAAAATAAGACACATGCCTGTTTTCAGTCACCTGAGTCATCTCAGACTTACATGTAAATATATCTAATATTAACCTTTTTGTATTATATTCATCTTTATATTAACCTTTTGTTTTATATTTATGTTCTGTAAAGCTGCTTTGAGACAATGTCAGTTGTTAAAAGCGCTATACAAATAAATTTGAATTTTAGATCAGAATATCTTTGCTCTATGAAATTTATCCATACATTATAAATAATAATAAAGCATAATAAAATAAATATTTTTTTATAAATGAAAATAAAATAAAATAAAAATAGGTTTCCCAGCTTTTTATTTATATATTTTTATAAATAAAAATAAAAAGCAAGCAAGATGGCGCCACAGATGGCAGCCTCAGTGCTTAGCTCCTCAGTGTTTGTTCTGTTTTTGTTAGTTTTTCCTGTTCTTTGACAAGAAAATCTGATCGGTTTCACCAGGGATGAACTGCTGAACATTCGGCAGTACACACCACAAGATCTTTACCGGTTTTTGAGTATTCCGACTGGGAAAACTCAAATCGAGCACCTGCACCATCAGCACTGGTGCTCCTCAGGGTTGTGTCCTCTCCCCACTGCTCTTCTCTCTGTACACAAACGACTGCACCTCTAATGACTCCTCTGTCAAGCTCCTGAAGTTTGCAGATGACACCACACTGATCGGCCTCATCCAGGACGGTGACGAGTCTGCTTACAGACTGGAAGTTGAACGGCTGGCTGTCTGGTGCAGTCTTAACAGCCTGGAGCTGAACACGCTCAAGACAGTGGAGATGATCGTGGACATCAGGAGAAACCCCCCTGCTCTTCCCCCACTTACCATCATGGACAGCATTGTTACAGCAGTGGAGTCATTCAGATTCCTGGGAATCACAATCTCCCAGGACCTGAAGTGGGACAATCAAATTGACTTCATTGTGAAAAAGGCTCAGCAGAGGTTGTACTTCCTTCGTCAGCTGAAGAAGTTGAACCTGCCACAGGATCTGCTGAAACAATTCTACACTGCAATCATCGAATCCATCCTCTGCACTCCAGTGACTGTTTGGTTCAGCTCAGAAGACTACAGAGGGTAGTCTGGACTGCAGAGCGAATCATTGGCACAAAGCTCCGCACCCTCCAAAGACCTGTACTTCTCCAGAGTGAGCAAAAGGGCAAAGACAATCACTCTGGACTCGTCACATCCAGCACACTCCCTCTGGACCCCTCACATCCAGCACACTCACTCTGGACCCCTCACATCCAGCACACTCACTCTTCAAACTGTTGCCATCTGGTTGACGCTACTGAGCCCTGAGCACCAGAACGACCAGACATAGGAACAGTTTCTTCCCTCAGGCAATCCATCTGATGAACACTTGACATACACAGAACAAACGCAATTCTTACATTATTTACTTACAACACATATTTACTTATGTATATTTCAATTTGCACATTTTCCACTTTACATACAACGGTCTTTATTATACCTGTGTGGGCAAGTCGTGGCCTAATGGTTAGAGAGTCTGACTCGTAATCCTAAGGTTGTGGAATTGAGTCTCAGGCCGGCCACGACTGAGCAAGGCACCGAACCCCCCAACTGCTCCCCGGGCGCCACAGCATAAGTGGTAGTGTAGGTGTGTGTTCACTGCTGTGTGTGTGCACTTTGGATGGGTCAAATGCAGAGAACAAATTCTGAGTATAGGTCACCGTACTTAGCCATATGTCACGTCACTTTCACGTCTTACCAATGCCTTTCTGTTTACACTGTGGCGCTCCTGTACTAGAACAAATTCCTCATATGTGAAAACATACATGGCAATAAAGATCGTTCTGATTCTGATATGGACTCTATGCTTAGTTTTATACATTTAAGATCAGTTATAAACCAGTGTCATGTTGTATTTAAAATGTTATGCAAAGCGTAACACAACTGTATGAGCAGTTCATTGATTAAAACAGAAACACAGCATTATGGTTATTACAGACTGTAATATGTATAGTATGGCTCATATTAAATTGCAATCATAGTTTTAACTAGTTGACAAATAAAAGCATGGACAAGATCATATGAAAATTGCTTTAATAAGTATTTTCAGATACAAGTGATAATGTCATGAAGTCTTATCAGCATTAAGACCCCAGTTGTGAAATGTTAGATTTTGTCTACATGTCTGTAGAAACACTGACATCACATTCCTGCTTCCCTCATGTGTTGTTTTGAAATCTCATATAAAACCTACGTATGTAGTGTATCGTAATTACTTGCTATTCAAACATTATTGTTAGATCTGGTCCACGTTGCTCGAGTATGTTGCAGCTAAGTACAAGAATAACTTTTGCTCCTACGTCTGCTGGCTCTCTTTAAAAAAAAAAAAAAAAAATTAATCTTAGCACAGATTAATTATGGCATGCTGAACAGTGAAGGTGTGGTGGTTCAGACCAACAGTCATAGTAAACCAGAATTATCAAGACACATCGATGATTGCAAGTACATTAGGCACAACTGAATGGAAAGATGTTTGGGTGCCTCTCATGACCTAGTCCTTCTTTTTGTCCTTCACTTCCTCGTCGTCCGTGTACTCCGTCGGCTCCTCGCCAGGCTTCAATAGTTTGCCGACGTAATCGTATTTGACTGTGAGGAGAAAAACAGAATACTTGCTACTTGAAACCCAACACAAATGTTACAGTTTAAAAAAAAAAAAACAGCCTGTGAAAGCACTTTGACTCACACGTGAACTGCGTCTCCCACTCGCCCAGGCTCTCCTGCTGGGTTGCAGTGAGGTCTGAAAGATCATCATGTGTTTCTTTCAATGCCTCCTTCTCCAGACAGAATGTAGCCAATCCTCTGGAAGCATCTTTCCCTCCAAAGACTCCATAAGGGCCATCTGGAAATACACAGCACTGGAATTAATACGGTCCGGTCATCACGTCGACTCTCGCAAATAACCAGAAACTGTTATCATATCGTTTCTACGATAACGGTCATATTTAGAGAAGTCATAAGCGCACACATGGTTGAACCATGCTCTCACACGCAGGAAGTAGTCGACATTTAACCTTATTGCATAAAGTCCTGAGAGGAGGAGGAGGAGGAGGAGGAGGAGGAAAAAAAAAAGTTTAAACTGTTTAATCTGACCCTGATCTTTGTCCTTCTTTGGTCTCATCACTCATTCACAAGTTTTAAACAGCCCCAGTGTGTCCTATTTCCAAAAAGCATGCAGTCTGAGAATTAAAAAAAAAGTTATTTATTTTATTACATTGGCTACAAACTCAACATAGGAATATGGGGAGAGGGGGGGGGATTATAATAGTTTTATATTCATTTGTATTTTACACATTTTATGTATTTTAATTATCAGTTTTAAGAGTGTGCCAAAGGTTGAGTAAGGAAATATGGGGTGTGACTGAAAACATGTGCAAAAAAAAAAAACATGTGCAAAAGAAAACAATGATAATAGTTTTATATTTATTTGTATTTTATACATTTTATGTATTTTAACCTCATCCTTGTAATTCCTATCGTATCGTTAGATTTTATGTTTTAAGAGTGTGCCGAAGGTCAAGGAAGGAAGTATGAGGTGTGACAGAAAACATGTGGAAAAGAAAAAAGTGCAAAAGAAAAGAAAACGTGCAAAAGTGAAAAGGGGAACAGAGGTTTAACTAAAAGCCCAGACTTTTATTGCAAACGGATATAAAAACACATGCACTAATAAAGACTGTGTTTATTTTTTTAATACTTTACTTTAACTATTCATTGTGTTACCAGGGCCGTAGAACTTCTTTCCTCTTGTCACATCAAACACTTTGCCATTGACAGCCATGAGGATCCTCGGATTTGTGACTCCGTCATACTGCTTCAGCTCCTCCCGAGTAAAGTCTCTCTTCTTCAGCTTAGGTAGCGGATCCTCATCTTCGGCCACTTCCGCAGGTTTGTCCCCGCGAAATATTTTATACAACAGAAACAAACAAAGGCACAACAAACTCAGGTTTAGAGGCGACGTGAAAATTTCTTCCAGAACACCAGGAGAAGTTTGCTCGCTTTCGTCTTCGGCCATTTTTGTTTCTGATCGTGTGCGTGAGAGCAAAACGAAGTGTAGCGACCGAGGCGACCAATCACAGAAGCGGCCACACACGCGACCGTTCAGTATTAGCCAATCATCTGCTTGGGAGTTGCTGCTTCATTATTTACATATTAACACGTTTAAAGTTTGTGAACGTGCTTGATTTAAGGGGAACTTAAAGTGTGAAACAGTCACGTTTCTAAGCACTAGGCATGTTGTATTCAGCTAAATGGCAACAGAAGTCGTTTTTATTAAAACCACCAGCGATGTAAAAACAAATAGCAAGTTATTTCTTGACAACAAAATGTATAATTAGAGTGTTTTTGTCACTTGGGGAACACAACTGATAACAAGAGTGCAGATATAGACTCAGTCATTTTCAATAACTGCATTATCTTGGTTAGGTTTATAGTGAATCCCAGTAACACTAAGACATGAGACAGGAATAAACACTATGGATGAGACTACAGTCCATTGCATGGCACCATTCGTACACTTATCCACACCCACTGTAATGTATCATAGCCTTTTGACCTGCTGGAATGTTTTGTGAAGGTGGAAGGAAACTCATGGATCAGAGGACAACATGTACAATAACCCAAGATCATTATCAAACTTGGAACTCAGGCAGCAATGTTAGTCATGCCAAATAATGCCTTTACTAATGATAAAATCGCTGTAACACACACCATGGCATGGCTTATTGCTTTGTTTTTATGTCCATTGTATACTGAATTTACAACGGTCATGAGACTTGCGGCTCACTCACGACACGGGGAAGGGGCCGTTCTGTGGTTAAGGAGTCTGACTACTGATCGGACAGTTGTGAGTTCAAATGTTAGGACCACCAAAGCTGTTTCTGTTTGGGCCCCTGAGCGAAGCACTTAGCGAAGCTCTTAGCTCTTCATTAGCTCGGGTGCATAAAATGAGAAAATGTAAGTCGCTCTGGACAATGGTGTCTGCCAAATGCTATAAATGTCTGCATTTAAAGTTTGTATAAAAGTTTGTGGACTCCTTGTTGATAGATAGATAGACAGATAGATGGACAAATGGACGAACGGATAGATAGATGGATAGATATATAGATGGACGGATGGACAAACGGATGGACGGATAGATAGATAGATAGATAGATAGATAGATAGATAGATAGATAGATAGATAGATAGATAGAAGTACAGATAGTTAGATAGATAGAAGTACAGATAGTTAGATACATAGATAGATGCCTGGTAAATATGCTGTGCAGAGGGTGGTGGGTGTTGTCCAGTATGGAGAGCAGAGAGTGTTGGGTGTTGTCCAGTATGGAGAGCAGAGAGTGTTGGGTGTTGTCCAGTATGGAGAGCATAGGGTAGTGAGTGTTGTCCAGGATGGACGGCAGAAGGTTGTGGGTGTTGTCCAGTATGGAGAGCAGAGGGTGGTGAGTGTTGTCCAGTATGGAGAGTAGAGGGTGGTGAGTGTTGTCCAGTATGGATGGCAGGAGGTTGTGGGTGTTGTCCAGGATGGAGAGCAGAGGGTGGTGGGTGTTGTCCAGGATGGAGAGCAGAGGGTGGTGGGTGTTGTCCAGGATGGAGAGCAGAGGGTGGTGGGTGTTGTCCAGTATGGAGAGCAGAGGGTGGTGAGTGTTGTCCAGGATGGAGAGCAGAGGGTGGTGGGTGTTGTCCAGTATGGAGAGGAGAGGGTGGTGAGGGTTGTCCAGGTTGGAGAGCAGAGGGTGGTGGGTGTTGTCCAGGATGGAGAGCAGTCAGTCAAGGATTCTTCTCTGTGCTACTGTCCAACCACAGAGCCTGTCCTCCTCACCAGTCTGTCCAGTCTTGTATCATCTCCCTTGTTGAATATACCATTATAAATGTTATCCTCCTTTGCTGCTATACAACCCTTCTTTATTTTGGGATGCTTTCCATGAAGGAATGGAATAAGATTATGAATGATTATGAATAAATTTGGCTGATTAAAAGACTGAAACACATCTCTCCCTTAGACACAGCAAAACACCCCAAACCGCCAGATGGCGCTCTTTAGCTTCTAACACGCTTTCCATATTGATAGCCGAAGAAAAAAAAACAACAACAAGGAAAAACAAACCCGAAGCAGGCGTCAGGACAGAAAGTCCAGTGACGTGGCTTGCACAGGATCTCCTCAGTGCTGAAACACAACAATTAACAGGTTTGTTTTTCAATTTCTTTGCTGTTTCACTTCGGTGTTAGCTTCGTGTTATGATCTTAACACGGATCAGATCATAATCTTTGTACATAGATTGTAAAAAGCTTTCCTTTTCCGTAGAAGGTGTAAAATAAACAACGACAGAGGAGTATCTGACTTATAGAGTGCACTAAATGTACAACAGACAACTTGTAGGCATTCAGACAGCTTTAGTAGCTTCACTTTAGTCATTAGGACATGACATAACTGCGTGATTACAGCATCATGTCACGTGTCATGTCATTGCACTGTTCAGGCCACAGCTGTTATTGATCCTATACAGATGTGACCTTAATGACTGCACAACATAAACATGACAACATACACAGGTAGCTATTTGATCCACAATGCACCCATTCAGTGTTCTGTTAATCCTGAAAACAGATCACTATGTGTATAATGTGTTATTACTAGTTTAATAGCCATGTACATCCACATCCATATCCATCAGGTGTATAGTTATTAGACATTTCAAAGGCTTCAGACTGTATGATTTGGGATGTGAAACATCTATGAAGGTAAAGTATACCAGTGAATGTATGTGGGATGTGGTAGCTCAGTGGTTAAGGTGTTTGGCTACTGATCAGAAGGTCATGAGTTCGAACCCCAGGTCCACCAAGCTGCCACTGCTGAGCCCCTGAGCCAGGCCCTTAACCCTCAGTTGCTCAGTTGTAAGTCACTCTGGATAAGGTTGTCTGCTAAATGCCGTATTAATATACATATTAAAAATATATCTAAAATAAATATTTATGTAAATATATGAACAATAGTTCAACGAGCATGAAGGACAGAGCTTGTCCCTTACAGGACTATGCTAGAAGATGTCGGACAGCGAACACTCAGACGCTGACCCACAAGAGCAAACGAAAGGCCACGTCTCTAAAGAGCCACCCTCACCACCACCATCACCCTCACACAGCGAATCCTCGCATGATGTGCAGAGCGACAGCTCCGCCGACATAGCCCCGACTCGAAAGACGAGGAAGAGACCGGAGAACAAACCGCCTCCTGAGGTCCAGGAAAGTCCAGGAACGGCCAGTGTGACAGAAAATGCATCGAAGGTAAATCAAAGATGGAATATCTATTATATAAAAGAGAGAATAAAGTTAGTTTAATAAATAAATGAATCTATAGGTATTTATTTATTTATTTATTTATTTATTTATTTATTTAGAGAAAAATAATTAAAGTCACAAAATATTTGAACATTTACCAATTAAAAAAACAACAAGAGTTTCAATACCGTATCAGTCACTTCAAGAAAGTTTGTACTGAAATTCATTTACACACACACACGCTCTATTACACACACACACACACACACACGCACTATTACACACACACACACACACAGAGTGCGTGTGTGTGTGTGTGTGTGTGTAATAGAGCGTGTGTGTGTGTAAATGAATTTCAGTACAAACTTTCTGGAAGTGACTGATACGGTATTGAAACTCTTGTTGTTTTTTTAATTGGTAAATGTTCAAATATTTTGTGACTTTAATTATTTTTCTCTAAATAAATAAATAAATAAATAAATAAATAAATACCTATACCTACACACACACACACACACACACACACACACACACACACACGCACTATTACACACACACACACACACACGCACTATTACACACTATTACACACACACGCGCACTATTACACACTATTACACACACACACACACACACACGCACACTATTACACACACACACACAGACACACACGCACTATTACACACTATTACACACACACGCACTATTACACACTATTACACAAACACACACACACGCACTATTACACACTATTACACACACACACACACACACGCACTATTACACATTATTACACAGACACACACACACAGACACACAAACACGCACCTATTACACACACACAGACACACACACAGACACACACACACACACATGCACCTATTACACACTATTACACACACACACACACACACACACACACACGCACTATTACACACACACAGACACACACACACACAATGACACACACACGCACTATTACACACACACAGACACACACACATACAATGACACACACACTTACACACAGACACACACACTTACACAGACACACACACTATTACATACACTTACACACACACAGACACACACACTCTCGAGGTTTATCACAATATCGATATTATTTTCATTTTGTTTAAATATCTCTATATGTTCTGATATACAAGTAATAAAAGCAAACTTTTACACATACATTTTAATTGCAATGCTTTTTTCTCTCTCTTCAGGCTTCTACACAGACAGCTGTAACCCAAGGTGGTTGGGGTAGCTGGGGAAGTTGGGGGAAGTCTCTTCTTTCGTCAGCCACCGCCACCGTCGCCACCGTAGGCAAGTTCCACCATAATCACTGGCTTTTGGGCTGGTATTATGCAAACAAACAACACACACACGCACACACACTCACACTCACACCTAATTAAAATTTTCTTCACTGTTGAACAAGAATGACAAGTTCTCTCTTTCGTTCTCTGATTCAAGGCCAAGGACTGTCTCAGGTCATCGAGAAGGCAGAGACGTCTCTGGGAATTCCCAGTCCTACGGAGCTCTCTGCTCAGGTGGAGAAGGAAGATGGCGCAGAAGACAACATACCCTGTGAGCGTGTAGAAAAAATTGACACCTTTTCCCCAACTAAAAACCCTCGAAACTCACTTATAATAAAAGTCTATAATAGACAGTGTCAAATTCCTTAAAGATAAAAACCCAACCTTCTATATAAAGACCGGGAAATTAAAGAGCGACAATACCGACGCTATTATCTTTTTATACTTTACTCGTGGAAACTGCCGAATCTGTGACGTGGCAATAAAACCGAATCTTGTTCCAAATAAAAATCAGGTACCAGCTAGTAGCCAGAAATCTGATATCGATATTAAATTCAAATTTTATTTATCACATATACAACATGCAGTGAGATGTTTTTTTTTTTTGGCCTGTCCATGACATAAAATATAGAATATAAACAGAATAAAAAATAGAACAGAATAGAATACAGTAGTTATCTATACCAACAAAGGGGAAAAAATATATAGATGAAAAATGAAAATAAAAAATCTATACAGAGATATAGTGGGAATTGGGACATCCTTGATTATAATTCGGGGTAACTTAGGGTGGGTGCTATATATATGATTTTTATATCACATATGTCTTTCTTTTAAGGTATTGTGTTGTGTTGTCTCTCCCCTCAGCTCCTTCCGGCTGCAGTGAAGGAAAAGCGGCAGAAGGAGACGGGAACGTGTTGGGAAGTGCTATCGGAATGCTGTCGTCTCTGTCCAGCGTCATGCAGAACACAGTAAGAGTTTATTCGAATCTAAGTACAGCGATACCTCGAGATGCGAGTGCATCGACATACGGATTTTTCGAGATACGAGCCAAATTTTTTGCCTTAAGATACCAACAAATTTTCGAGATACGAGCATCCGAGCCACCGCTGCCCCGCCGCCGCCGAAACAAAGATCCCCAACAACCACGTGTGAGATACGAGCATCCGAGCCGCCGCCGCTGCCGCCGCCGAAACAAAGATCCCCAACAACCACGTGTGAGATACGAACATCCGAGCCGGTTTTTATTAAAACGACCGGCAGATGTTAGTGAGGAAAGAGTGACAAAAAAAAGGCAAAAACAAGTGAAGAGAAAAGCGATGAAGAAAACGAAGCAAAAAGAATGTAAAGAAAACAGAAATTGTAGCAATTATGTTTAGTTAAGGGAATTTCGGTTAAGTTCGTTAATTTTAATTTTAGTGAAGTTTAGTTAAGTTCCATTTAAGTGTAAAGTAGCATTAAGAGTGTACAGCAGCGAGTAAGTGAACGAAAGTGAAAGTGTAATTCCTCCTAACTCCTCCGCCTGTTTACTCCTCCGCCTGTTTACTCCTCCCTCAACCTCCGTGCGCATCTTCCGTTAGCTCGAGTCGTCTGATCTCCGAGGTAAATAATACACTTTAAAGTAAAACCAGTTTATTTTTTTTAACATTCTCTTTTATTACTGTATGTTTTTCTACATTATTTGTCATTTATAAACACAGGTACTGAACATTTTTCATATTCAAAACACATAAACAAGACAACTGGAGTGGAATTTTGCGAGCTGGAACGGATTAATGGGATTTCAATTCATTTAAACGGGGAAAATTGCTTTGAGATACGAGCAATTCGAGATACGAGCAAGGTCACGGAACGAATTAAACTCGTATCTCGAGGCACTACTGTACTGCCTCTTTTCCACTGGAAAGAACCGGGTGCTGGTTCAGAGCTAGCGCTGGTGCTGGTTCAAAGTTGGTTCCACTGGCGAACCTTCTAAGAACCGGTTTGCCTTTCCACCGGCTAGAGAGCATCACAGCGCCGAGTGTGACGTCACTGTATACGTGTCACGTGTCCCAGCCACGTTAGCACAGCAGCGACAAACACAACAACAATGGCGGATGTTGCTTTACTGTTAATGCTCATGGCTTTGCGAACCTACATCGGCATCCAAACGCGGCGAATAAAACGTGTACGTGCAGCTCCGTGTAATCTGTATAAACGGAGGTTGTAATCGATAAAGTACATAACGTTATTTTATCGTTAACACAGAAAAAAGTTAGCCTTAGCATGTAGCTACCTACTATCATGTGTGCTGATAATGTATCATATCGCGGTAAAGTAAAAGTGTATTAAACAATAGTATACTTAAGGCACATTATCAAATGCGCTAACATTAGCCCCGCCCACAGCCCCGCCCACAGCTCCTGACGCACGCGGTTCTTAAGTCTAGACAGCAACGTTTTGGTGCTACTTAAGAACCACTTTTCCTGGTTCAGAGCCGGTGCTTTGGCGGTCGAAACAGAAAGAACTGGTTCTGAATTAGGCTCCGAACCTGCACTCGAACTGCCTCGGTGGAAAAGGGGCAATACTTGTACATAAACCATTTCTATTCTTGAAAAATATTTGATGTCTTCGCTGATCGTTATGATGCTGTTCTATTTCTTTCCGTACTTTTCGTTTGCTTCGTTTTTTTTGTCATTCAGAGTAAAACGGTAATAAGTGGCGGACTGGATGCTTTGGAGTTTATCGGTA
Organism: Tachysurus fulvidraco; assembly: GCF_022655615.1. Classification (NCBI taxonomy): domain Eukaryota; kingdom Metazoa; phylum Chordata; class Actinopteri; order Siluriformes; family Bagridae; genus Tachysurus; species Tachysurus fulvidraco. Next base: position 2,574,907 of record NC_062538.1, read on the forward strand.
AGAAGACGATGGACGTGATAGCCGAAGGAGACCCCGGCTTCAAAAGAACGAAAGGCCTGATGAACAGAACATCCACGTTGTCACAGGTGTGTTTACGCTGCCTATAGAGACTCAGTGCATGAAGGTCTTGAGACTCAGTGCATGAAGGTCTTATCATCTCGACTGCTCGATACTGTGTAAATTCCTTCGTTGCGATTCCTGCTTCTCCTTCAAGGTTTTAAGGGAGGCAAAAGAACGAGAGGAACAGCAGACAGCCAAGGACGTCACCTCGGAAACAGAGAAGAAGGCTCATTATGGGATGCTGTTTGATGAGTTCCAGGGCCTGTCGCATCTAGAAGCTTTAGAGATCCTGTCCAGGGAGAGCGAAGCCAAGGTAGAGTCACGTTTGCTCTTTATAACACCGATAACCGTCTCTGTCCATTCCGATGCTGTGATCTGATTTTCAGATGCATCGATCTTACAAAAAATAAATAAATAATCGTAAATAAAACCGGTTGCATCAAAACAAAAAAGGATTTTGAATCCCATAAATGAACGAATCGACTCCGAATTTACTAAACGAATCGAACGTTCTTACGATCTGCCATTTGACCGAGAGACCGGGGAATTTCTCAGCGTTCGAAAACGTATTTTAAAACATTTTCAGTGCATTATAATGATATCCAAAGCTGCTTGATTTCGTGTCGTCGTGTATCGAATCGCAGGAGACTACTGAATCGATTCGAATCGTGTTCATGCATTAAAATCACGTCGGTTTAAATGAATAAATATGATCAATTTTAGCCTAAATATTCATACCTCTAGTGCCATTTATTTATTTATTAATTTAAAAAAAAAAAAAAAAAATAGACATGTGTCTGTAGGGGTGCACGGTGGCTTAGCGGTTAGCACGTTCGCCTCACACCTCCAGGGTTGGGGGTTCGATTCCCGCCTCCGCCTTGTGTGTGTGGAGTTTGCATGTTCTCCCCGTGCCTCGGGGGTTTCCTCCGGGTACTCCGGTTTCCTCCCCCGGTCCAAAGACATGCATGGTAGGTTGATTGGCATCTCTGGAAAATTGTCCGTAGTGTGTGTGTGAGTGAATGAGAGTGTGTGTGCCCTGTGATGGGTTGGCAGTCCGTCCAGGGTGTATCCTGCCTCGATGCCCGATGACGCCTGAGATAGGCACAGGCTCCCCGTGACCCGAGAAGTTCAGATAAGCTTCTCATGGGTTTCCTTTGGGTTCTCCGGTTTCCTTCCACTGTCCAAAAACATGATAGTAGTGGAGAGTGAATAAAATGTGTGTGTGTGTGTGTGTGTGTGTGTGTGTGTGTGTGTGTGTGTGTATAATACCTTGAAATGGACCCATCCAGGATGTAATCCCACCTCATGCCCAGTTTTCCTGGTACATCCTCCAGCTCCACAGTGACACACATTATTTACATTTACAGCTTTCTGACGGACGCCTTTATCCAGAGCGATTTACATACATTTGATCTCATTTTTTTTAATACAACTGAGCAAGTGAAGGTTAAGGGCCTTGCTCAGGGGCCCAGAAGTGTGGCAGCGAAATGGACCTGGGATTGATTCGAACTCACAACATTTGGTAATCCAACAGCTTTGAGATCATATCTGTAGGAATACATTGAATTCTGGCTTGGTGTTGTAAAATGAAACACACTCTAGTATCAGTCTGGACCTTTAGGGTGTGTTGTTGATGTGTGCAGGTGAAATCGGTGTTGACTACGTTATCGGGCGAGGAGCTGAGCGCTCTGAGGGACGATCTGGAGCAGATCAAGGAGTCCTTCTCCATGATGGAGTTCGATGACGAGGAGGTAGACGATCCACAAGGTAAACGAACGGATCCGCCGACAACGCTACGGATGTTCAGTCGGCCGTCTGGATTTTAAGTTTGTAAATAAAGTTTATTTAGTATCTTAAATGCAGATATTTTTCTGTCCTAGTCGACGAAGGTGAAAATTTTGTTAAGGAACTGACCGATGGTCTTAAAAAGCTTCAAATATCCACAACAGCAGAGAGACTTGGCAAGGTAAGAGGTTTTTTTTAAGGTATGATTGATCAAGATTATTAGTATTTAAAATAAATAAATTAAATAAAGACGATTTATTTACATTTTTCAGGCTAGGAAGAAGGCATTCGACCGAATTATGGACACGAAGAGCCCAAGTGAAGCCAAGCAGCAGCAAGAAGAAGGCAGCGAGCACGAGGCCACGGTGACTGAGTGCACTATCGAGGTGGGACTGAACCCTGTTATTATTTTGCAGCTTTTTTAAAAAAAAAAAAAAAACGTGTGGTTTTAGCTTGTGCTGTTCATCTCCTCTCCTGTAGGACGTTCACTTCTCAGCCATCACAAGCTTGGCAGAACTCACAGCCAGATCCATTGAACAGTTCCACAAGGTGGCAGAAATGATTCTTCACACCAGCACCGAGGGAGTCACTGCTCTGGAGCAAGCCAAAGTCCTAGCACAGTACGTCCTTTTATTTTTAACACATAGGACAGTGAAGAGATTAGAATGTTACAGCTTCATGATTATCATCAGGCAGCGGAAATAAATAAAATAGTGAAAGTGACATGACGTGACGTACGGCTAAGTACGGTGACCCATACTCAGAATTTGTTCTCTGCATTTAAAGGCAGGGTCTCCGATGTTTGAGAAATGCTTTAGAAAACTGAGTCGGGCCGAAAAATAAACAAAAAACGGAGCAAACGTGTAGCCAATGAGCAGAAAGGGGCGGGGCTTGTCGATATGCGGCGGAGGGGGTGTTCAGTGCGCACGTGTGACATTAGAAGAAAGCGCTTTTAACATCGACATGGAGGATAAAAACAAAGTAAGAAAGCAAAGAAAAACTTACGATAAGGACAAGAAGTAGGACGTGTTAATATAGGATCAGCTTTCCAGCGCTGGAGAGAACTGAAGGAGCAGGAAGTCGGCCACATATTCACAGGTTGGAGTTTCCCGAGTCAATAACTCCTGAGCTAAACGCTGTTACTACACAAATAACACCTCTTTTCTATCGTAGTAATGTAGAGACGCAGCTACAACCGCGTTTTGTGTAGTAACAGCGTTTAGCTCAGGAGTTAGTGACTCGGGAAACTCCGACCTGTGAATATGTGGCCGACTTTACTTAAGACGCCGAGGCGCTTTTTTCCTTCTCGATAGGTGAGTAACGTTGGTTTTTCTTTGTTACACAGAACTAATATATGCCTTTGTCCTTTACATGATTATGCTTGTGTGGCATTTTTGCTCAAGGGCACCTCAGTCGTGGCCGGCCCGAGACTCGAACCCACAACCTTAGGGTTCGGAGTCAAGCTCTCTAACCATTAGACCACGACTAATGTGTGGAAATGGTGGCTTACTGGTTAAAGCGCTTGGTTACTGGTCGGAAGGTCGGGATTCAAGCCACTGACCCACCAAGCTACCATTGCTGGGCCCCTGATCCTAACTGCAAGGCCCCTAATCCTAACTGTGCATCTCAGGGGGATTTTTCTCAATGATTCATGCTGTATTTTTCTGATCATGGTTGTTGATGCCGTAAACGGTGAGAAACGTCAGAACATAAAGAGACAGGATTAAGTGTTAAACCCAGGTAAGATGCTGTATGTGTGAAAGCAGTGTGAAGCGTGAAACAACAGGAGATTTACACTCACCTGTAAAAAGCCTGCTTGTGGCTATTTATAACAATGTTATTAAAGTGTGTTTTGTTCTCTCTCTCTTTTAGAATCACAGTCGTTCTCTGCAAGGAGATTTCAGTGCTGTCGAAAAAATTCACAGCTTGTTTAGCTACAGTCGGGGTAAGAGCAATAAATGTATTAGTTCTCTAGTTAACAGATAATACGCCTCGGTTCTTAGACGTCTCCATTTTTTGACTCATAAATTGTAAATGTAAGGAAATCCTTCTTCTTTCCTTCACAGTCAAATGAAAAAGGAGAAGTGCTGAATCCGTTAATCACTGGAGTTTTCCTGGAGGTTTGTTTCATCAAATTACATTTTGTGAATGGGAATTAAACACGTTTTAGATTCACACAGTGGATTAAACACAAATACTGCTTTAGAGTAGATTCACAACAACAGCAATAATCAATTAATTAAGTAAAAGGTTCGTTAGTATCTCCCTCTCTCTCTCTCTCTCTCTCTCTCTGTCTCTCTGTATCTCTCTTTCTGTCTGTCTCTCGCTCTCTCTCTCTCTCTCTCTCTCGCTCTCTATCTCTCTCTCTCTGTCCCCCCCTCTCTCTGTCTCTCTCTCTCTCTCCCTGTCTGTCTCTCGCTCTCTATCTCTCTCTCTCTCTCTGTCTGTCTCTCGCTCTCTATATCCCTCTCTCTGTCCCCCTCTCTCTCTGTCTCTCTTTCTGTCTGTCTCTCGCTCTCTCTCTCTCTCTCTTTCTGTCTGTCTCTCGCTCTCTCTCTCTCTCTCTCTCTGTCTGTCTCTCGCTCTCTATCTCTCTCTCTCTGTCCCCCCCTCTCTCTCTCTCTCTCTGTCTGTCTCTCACTCTCTATCTCTCTCTCTCTCTCTCTGTCTGTCTCTCGCTCTCTCTCTCTCTGTCTGTCTCTCTCTGTCTGTCTCTCGCTCTCTATCTCTCTCTCTCTGTCCCCCTCCCTCTCTCTCTGTCTCTCTCTCTATCTCTCTCTCTGTCCCCCTCCCTCTCTCTCTGTCTCTCTCTCTCTCTCTCTGTCTCTCGCTCTCTATCTCTCTCTCTCTGTCCCCCTCCCTCTCTCTCTGTCTGTCTCTCGCTCTCTCCCCCTCCCCCCTCTCTCCCCCCTCTGTCTCCCTCTTTGTCTCTCTCTCCCCCCCATCTCCCTCCCTCTCTCTCTCCCTCTTTCTCCCTCCCCCTCTCTTCCCCCTCCTCTCTTCCCTCTTTTCCTCTCTGTTTCCCCCACCTCCCTCTCTCTACCCCCCCCTCCTCCCTTTTTCCACATTTTTATTTTTACAACCTGGAACTAAAAAAAAATGTATTAATAAGGATGACTGGTCGTGAATCTACACAATAATGCCAAACAATACTGGGAAAACAATAGCACAAAACACTACAATGTAAAAGCAAAACCAACCACAAAAGTGCATGTGTTCTCCCCTTTGCTGTGAAACCCTTAAATTATTATTTTTATTTTTATGGCATAGTTACAGCACCAGGTTTATACCTTTCTAGTGAAGAATATAAGAAAAGTTTATTACTCGATTCCGCCCCCTAGTGAAATAACCGAGTTGTTCTTTTTTTTCTTTCTTTCTTTCATTCAAATTACAATACAGAAGAACTTTGAATGTTACACTGAAGATACCTGGACAAGTTTTTTTTTTTTTATTTACCTTTAGAGTCTTATGTATGCTTTCTGCAAATATCACGTGACATAAGGAGGCAGTTTACTCACCTGGCCACTTTATTAGGAACACTTTCATGAACGAGCACATGTATGTGTTCCTATTAAATTCCCCACCGTATGAAGGGTTTTTTTTCCCCCCAGGAAAACCAAATGACTCAGAGAACCTAAACCGAGATACTTGCCGAGTATTTATTTTTATTGCCGGAATGTTTGTGTGTTTTATTAATTCAGATCTTACGGTTTTCCTCTACTTTTTATTCCTAGGCCTCCAACAGTGCTTCCTATATCCAGGATGCCTTCCAGCTTTTAATGCCAGTGCTAGAAGTATCTCACATCGAAAGAACAGCAGACTCGAGTCACTGAAATCCACTCCACACTCTTCCGTGCCAAGTGGGAATTTAGACGGAAATAAGGAACAATTCCACCTACCTGTACTACAGATTTTGGAGTATCATGAAACACAAAATGGATTTTTATTGTATTAATTTTACCAAAAATATATTGTTGGTTTTTTGTAATTTTTCGAAGATGTTAATGCTTTTGTCGTATTCTGAAATATGACGATTTTGAAGCTTTATGCAGCATCAGCTGTTTAATCCTAAAGAACTTTTTTTTTTTAACAAACAATTCTAATCACATTGATAATGAAGCTGTCAGTATTGTTTTGACCTACATAAGTTTTGACTACAAGAATTGTAGATTTTAAAGAAACCTGTTGTGTAACCTCTTATTTAAGCATGCGAGTCATCGTTATGTGATCGAAGGATACGATCCTCATGTTGAGGTTCTGTTCTGCTGCGGTTCAGTTCGGTTAACACGTTAGCGTTTGGATACTTTATACAAGAAGAATAAAAGTAGGTTCTGCATGTCGTATGGTGTAATGTGGTCTATTTCTCAGACATAATTGAGCTTTTTATTGGACATTATACTAATAGCATTTTGAGTGTATGAAGCTACACTATTAAAAATAAAAAAATAAAAGGGACTTTCTAACACTTTGCTGTATTTTTATTTTATTTACTTGTCTGGGGGAATTCAGAATTTCTCTTTAAAAAATATGAGATATACTGAATATAAAGATAGAACTTCTTCAAAATATAAAAGCAAGAGGCGGCTCATTTTTGTTCTAAAGGCGTTCACAGGGATTTGAACACTAGATAAAAATTTTTCCTGCTTGTGATGTTTCAAAAAAAATATTTAAACAATTATCTAGAACCAATAGACTTTTCAGATTTAAGAAGAATAATGGAGGGTTGAATATTACTATACGGTCAGGAGCTGCATGCTGGCAGTTAGAAGGTGGATTTTTAGGTGATTCTGCAGAATTGAACAGTAGAAAATCCAACTGTTTTCATTCATGATCTGCCGCTTAAAGCGTTTAAACACAAAAAATGTTTTCTCTTATTTTAGTGTTGAACTGGAGAACTCCTAATGTAAAATGCACGGTCTGTTATAGTATAATTGGAATCACTATGTACCTTGGTCTTTGTAATATGTAGCTGAATGTGAGCTAATAGATTATAACATGTCCAGAAATATGTAACTGCTTATCTTTATGACAAACACCTGAGAGAGACAATTTTCATGATTATATGTATACAAAAATATTTCACATCAATCCAGTCATATTTAGTCATACAAAAGCCAAAGACGAAACTGAAGAATTAAAACACTGACTCTAAATCCTAGCCCACATTACCACACATTCGTAATCACCTTATTTTTTTTAATCTGCATGACAAATCAACAAGTACACACGTTTATATCCATACATTAAAATAACACCACAGAGTTAAGCGTTAAGTGGTGGAGCAGAAGCAGAAATGTTCATCTGTTGTAATTTTTCTGTTAAAGACGCCTCTGGGTTTTCCGTGGAGTCAGTGAGAGGCTCCAGATACGTCGGACCTGCAACTTTCTTGCCAGTCAAGGGATCGACCACGGCCCCGACTTTAAACACAATCTCCGCCAGTTCATGCCTGACATGTTTGGTTCGCCTTTCCGGTAAAGCCTTCAGCAGTACGATGTCCCCAACTGTGCACTGCTCCAAAGCATCATGGGCGAAGTACGTCTTCCTTTTGTTGTAAAACTGTCAGTGAAGAAGAAAAGTCATGTAGGTGTAGAAATACTAAAACCGTACTATTACGGTTATGATTTTGCTAGTAAATCAAAGAACTGGTTGAAATTCTTGCAAAACTGTTTTGGCTGTATAGACAGCTCCAGAAGTATTGGCACCAGGGCTCACAAGTATCACACATTGAGCATGACAGTCACTCATTTCGGTCTTTTGTCACGCTCCCGCCACACATTTTTTCTCACGCAGAAAAACTTATTTATCATATATTTATGTATATTTATATGCCGCAGCACCCAAAATGTATCAGTCCGCACCGCTGTCTCTATGGAACCGGGCAGGAATCAAGCGCGTCTCCCCTGGAGCTCTTAGTCGAGCCGGACACTTATCAGCCAATCAAAAAAAGAGGCTACAGAACAGCCAATCAGAAAATAGTACTATTGTATCTGGGTAATATTTAACGCAACAACCAATGAAAAAAAGAAAACATAACCTGGAATTGTTCAGCATCACTTTGAGCACAGAGTAAGTCATGATCTCCTGTTTTAATGTTACTACAAATTCACAACTTGTTTGACACGATGACATTGTGACTGCTGTTAGAGACGTTTCCCAGATAATCAGCATCAGTTTTTCACGAGTGTCTGTAACTTCGCCAACAGATTTACAGCCTGTTTACTGACAACACCTGCTCAGAACAAGTAGTCTAGGCCAGTGGTTCTCAAACTGGTGGCCCTGAGATGGGGCCACAAAACATCTGAGCAAGAGAGGCCCCTGGTTCCTTTTTTCAAAAGGTGACTGGATTGAACCAATTTGGGAGGCTATCAAAGATCACAGCCTTGGTTTTAGTGCTTCCATGTTATAATGCTGATGCCGAGAGGGTATTTTCGATGGTCGGTTTGAACAAAACCTCAACACGAAACAGCTTGTCTCTGGATGGGACATTGTCCTCAATCATGACCTTAAAAATGTCTGGGTTTGTGCTGAACTGTTTAAAATGGGAGCAACATTACAAATGATAAAGGAGTCCAAAAAAGGCAAACAAACACTTACAATAAACACCAGTCATAATCTCTCTCTCTCTCTCACACACACACACTCACACACACTCACACACACACATATTAATAAATACTTTGTATTTGGTTAAATTGTGTTCAGTTTTTTTTTTGTTTAAACCAATAATTCTGAAGCTGACTGTACTGCCACTGAATCTAGAAACGTCTCACCACCTTCTTAATGAATAAAATGTTTAGTACCTTGAGTAAATAAGGATCTAGGACCAGTCTAGTAACACGAACTTTTGTTGTTTTCCTCATCTTGGTCCCAATGACTCGCCCAATGATCCATTTAGCATGAACCGAGGCTTGTTTCACAGACATCTTTACTTCCTGTATCCTGAAAATGAGCGTTAATGAGATTATATAAGCGTTAAAACATCAGCAGACTGAAATTCAGACCGCATCAATAACCTCAGGACTCACACAGCAAACACGATACTAACCGTTTACGTCACTATTTAAACCAACCGAGAACTAGAAAATACATGAGATTTCCGTGACATCATATAAACACCTTAACAACTATTTAAAAACAGCAAAATCCTACCACAGTGAGGTAAATAACTACAATAAACTTCACAAAATTCCGCATGGATACTGCACCGTGAATGTCAAGTTAAGCGTCGCACGCTAATGACGTCATCACACGCGACCGTTTGTAGAGGACGAGCTAATCGATCATCAACAACAAGAAATAATTTTTTTTTTAAATTTTTTATCCTTCTTATTGTCTTAAGTTAAATTATACTACGTGTTAAAACGTGTTAGACAAACATATGTTTATTTTTGATCAGATTGTTCAGATCTGTTGTTGTAGTTTGACAAAAGTTCAGGTTATAATTCTATTGAATTCTATAGTAAAAGTTCATTCTCATGTGATCCAGGTTATGAAATGAACTTTCTGATAACATAACAAGCTCGATTTCTTTGTCTTATTAACTTAAAAACAATAAAAAATAATGTCTGTTGTCTTATAATGGGATATAAAGTGATAACAGGCTCCATATTGTCTTATAGATGATTCGCATCCATAATAACATTTATTTGAACAATGATGGCATCAATGTTCTGTCTATAATGCAATGTACAATTACTACAATCTTAATAAATCTTTAATACAACACCAAATATGATCTCATGCTTTGCTGGGAGAACAACATTGACTTAATATAGTGAAACTACAGTACATTAAATAGATAACAGAGGGTCAGATTTGCCCATTATAAACATCCTGTATATTAGCCAGTGTCATATCCTTATCATATCCTCAGGGCTCTCACGTTTTGAAGACAGGCAAGCCCCCAGCCACCCATCACTGATGCTTCACGTCTCATGTCCTGGATCATCTCCTGGATGTCTGCCGCTTTAATCATAACTATTAAGCTTATACTGAACATCTTTTCAGCACCAACTGAGTCAATCATATTCAATTCCAGAAGAATAATGATGTATAAACATATCTGGTGTCACACAGAAGAGTATGGCTTCCCTTCCTCATGACGCTGTCATCACTGGTCTACTCATTAGGGATCTAAATCTACATCTGGTTTTCTGTAAAGCTGTGTTGTGACTTTGTTCATTGTTCAAAGCCTTATGTAAATAAAACTGAATCAAATTGAATTGAAATGTAGCTTGATCTGTGTTTGGAAATGTTGGTAAATTAATGTCATACACCACTAGTCTAGTAGAGTTAGGCTTAGGTCATGTCATTAATGCTTCAATTATGTGACATGAGATTTGCCAAAAATAAGCACACCCCCTCCTAACTCTGCCTTACAAAAGCCCCTGACACCCCCCTGGCTCTATACCTGAAATGGCCCCATCTCATGGTTTTCAAAGGGGTCCACTGGCCCTCCACCCTGTTAGCTCATTGTCTCTAACAGGGTGGACATCTGCGTAATAAATTTAAGTACTATGACACTTTGCTTATTCCATTCTGTAAGTTTATTTCGAATTATTGATATTTGTACATATTCAGTCATACTGTATAAGCAGCATGCACTGTGATTGGTATAAGTGATACGTCTTGTCCAGCACACTAATGATATTCTGAGATCATATGTCTCATGGAACAGTCACAGTCTCTAAAAAAAGATGAGTCACGGTCAAAACTTGAAAGTACATAGAAGAACTCGTGAATACGTAGAAACACTCGGAAGGATTTAAAAGAACATTGAAAAACATAGAACAACTCAGACGGACATAGAAAACTTGAAAGGACGTAGATGGTCTCTGAAGTACAAATGTAGAAGAACTCTGAAGTATGAAGAAGAACTCGGAAGGACGTAAAGGTAGGTAGAACTCGAAAGTATGTAGACGAAATTGGAAGGACATAGAGGACACAGGGAACATGATTGACTGAACCGATTAATCGAATGTTCATACATACAGAGCGAATCTGTTTCACAATGAACATCATCTCATTTTTGCATCACAATTTATTCTTATACCTCTAATAATAATCACCTTTTCCAGTCTTCACCCGTCCAATTTTCATGAGTCTGGGAACATTGTAGTTTCAGATTCCTGTTATTGGATGATGCTGTGTGTCAAGGGGTGACATTCTGTCGTGCGATCTAAGATCCTTTACTGAGTCTTCCTGTCAGCTTGAACCAGCTTCTGGTGATTTTTCTCTGGCCTCTATCATGAACAATGTGAACTTACATGAAGTTATTTGGTATTTTTATAATTTTATTGTACCATTCTTTGTAAACGCTGTTGTTTGTGAAAATCCCAGGATGTCTGTACTCAAACCAGTCCATCTGGCCCCAACAACCAATGATTTTTAGATGTAACTGGACAATTTTATGCATTGAATTATTATAATGAAAGAAACCTAGATTTTTCATAATGTTCCCAGTGCTCGGTTTTTATTTGTCAGTGAAGAGTTCTGTCTCATCTGCTAACCATAACAACTTCACCGATAACATTTTGTGCATGCACCACAGAGAGCATATGGTTTTCTGATCCTGACCACACCACAGTTTCGGATCTGAACACATTTTTTACACACACTGAATTCTGAAGTGTAAGACAACCACATGAGTGTGATAATATCCCTTAAAATAAAAAGCCCCAAAGTCCTCATTTTACCTTGTTTATCCTTAGTATTAGTATTAGTAATGTGTGTGTGTGTAGTTCTAAAATTCTTTAGACTGGTAACAAAAATGTATGTACAAACGATGGTTGTAACTTTAGTAATAGACAGAGTTTGATTTGAATTAAAATGAGCAACTTGTTAATAGTGTTTAGTCTTACATTTAATAGTAGAACAAAATTAAAGCTAAGCATATCTTTTTTTTTCTCTGTAAACGTTCCAGGTCTTTTCTGGCATGCATTTGGACCTGGCGTAAAGTCAAGAGGGATTTGGTCTTTGTAAAAACGGGGAGACGTGTCTAAAATAAAGAAACAGGTCATGCCGTACTCTAATGTCTGCTTAACATGGCAAGAGTAAGTAATCCCTGAATGGGAATTGGACGAGAGCCAAAGCAGCACAATCTGGTATTAATCAGAAACGCACAGAAAACACGGTCTGTTGCTAAGCTATTCCCATTTAAGGCAGTGCAGTGGCATAGTTATATCACGGTTATTTCTCCAACCAATCAGTAATGAATAAATGTCATTATTTGCAGGAATTTGTGCAGGATGAAATCATATATTACAATATACAGTGGAATGAACTGTATGTTAAAGCTTGTTTTTATGCAGTAAAAATGGTTGTAACATTAGACGGAATTATGAATTAGTTGTACAGGTGACGCATGGGTCTATTATTTATTTATTTGTTTGTTTGTTTGTTTGTTTATTTCTGCCATCTTGTGTTTTCTAATAGGATGAAAAGTGGTACAACTTTTCATAGATCATGCACAGGCAATACCATGAATTAAAAAAAAAATCTTGTTGTTGGCATAAAAATAGGTTTTCTTTATTTCTCTTTGTACCATACACCAAGAAAAGTTCCAAAAAAACAAAAACAGTTTGTCGAACCCATTTCCGATCTCTGGGACGCTCCAAGCGTTTGTTCATCTAAAACGCAGCTAAAATTTATCTTCGACACTAAAATTGAGTGTAAGATTATCAACAGAGGAAAAACACGTGATTCATGATTAATTTAGATCAGACTCACAGAAACAACATCATTCATTTTTTTAAACTGATTGAAAATATCCCATAAGTCCATTTCCATTCCACTAGCAGACTCTAACACCAGTGTACTGGTAAAAAGGGTTAAGAACTTTAGGCCCACTGCCAGTCGGATGCCATGTAACGTCTGATATTTATTGTTTTTTCTGACTACAACTCTTAGGACACTTGAGATGCTTCTTGGCTATTGTTTCCTGTTTGTAGCAAGAGATCACTAGATTTGGAAACTAGCTCATGTCATTCCGTCCTTTAACAGTTTAACGAGGTTTGTTTAAGGCTGTTAGTAAACTTTATACTCTTGTTATTTTGCCAGCAAGCAATTTGAAAAGTGCATTGGGGTAAAATACACTTACATCCACTTCCAGGCAAATTTATTACAGTTGTTTATTATTACAGTTGTTTAAAACTTCTTAATTATTGCCCTAACAAGCAGTAATTTGATATGGGCGTTTTCTGATGTTTGGATGTTTGATTTAATGAATGCACTTTTTCTTTCTCATTGGATTTGTGTAATGTTTGCTAACCTTCCTCATGTTTTTAAATGACTAATGGAATTTGCCTTGGATATCAAATCACGCAAATAAACACACAGGCTAAAGCACCATATATATTTAGTGTGCTATTAAAAACTAAACAAAACTAATCAAAGGCAAACTATTACCAAGGGTGCCAATAATTCTTGGTATGATGATAACACTCAAGTCTGGCATTGAAGAAGAAGAGGACGAAGAAGAAGAGGCAGTTTACTGCATCATACCATTTACACATTTTATATATACAGTAATGTAATGCAATGACACTCATATTTGTGAGCTCGTTATTAATTACCAGCTTGAGGTCTCTGTGTAAGACGTAATCATGTTGTTTTTCATATGTCAGCTTAATGATGCTGTCCTTATTTATTACCTAGTTGCTTGTGGTTTGTGGCTTAAATTTAGTCAGTGATGTAGTTTTCCTGCCACATTGCTCTATATTCTCATGTCATGTTTGTCACTTCTAAAGCCAAATACAGTCTGAAATCATCCACATGTATAATGTATAATGCGTTAATTCTTTATTTATGACCGTTTATAGGGAATTAGCATGATGTACAGACATGTTCTCTTATTCCAACACTTCATTTCACACTACCCTGTATTTATTTGCATTGAATTATACGTGTATGTTATAAGCAAACTCTTTAGAGTTACTTTGAATAAAAGCAGTCTGAAGAAAGAAACCTCTCTCTCCTGCTCATTTAATTCAATGAAATTCATTTATTTACTATCAATTTACTAACAAGGGGACACGGTGGCTTAGTGGTTAGCACGTTCGCCTCACACCTCCAGGGTTGGGGGTTCGATTCCCGCCTCCGCCTTGTGTGTGTGGAGTTTGCATGTTCTTCCCGTGCCTTCGGGGGTTTCCTCCGGGTACTCCGGTTTCCTCCCCCGGTCCAAAGACATGCATGGTAGGTTGATTGGCATCTCTGGGAAATGTCCGTAGTGTGTGAGTGTGTGAGTGAATGAGAGTGTGTGTGTGCCCTGTGATGGGTTGGCACTCCGTCCAGGGTGTATCCTGCCTTGATGCACGATGACGCCTGAGGCTCCCCGTGACCCGAGGTAGTTCGGACAAGGGGTAGAAAATGAATGAATGAATGAATGAATGAATTTACTAACAATTGACAGCTTTACAGAAGCATAGAGACAGAATAAAAATGTTTAAGTTTAAAAGTAATTTACTATTTATCTCTAAAATCTACTAATGATCAAGTCTGAGGTGACGGTGATGAGGAAAAAACTCCCTGACATCCCAGTTCACCAAACACTCTATGCATAATAATGTTGTTCTTGTGTAAGGACAGATTTTGATGACTAAGAGTAAAAAGATGCTGCAGGGACCAAAAATCGCTTAGGGCCAACCTCAGCCATAAAATATTTGATTGTGTTTGTGTTGCTCGTTAATTCTCTTTAGCTGACGCCTTCAGATAGCTTTTAACATTCCCATATGGCCATCTATCAAATCTGACCAGACTGTTGTTTTTTGCAGAGGGACTAAAGCAGGGAGGCAAATGTAGCAAAGGTAGCAAAGATAGCAAAAGCAGGATAAGGAAAAGGAGAGCTTAGCCAGCTCACTAAACATTGCTCAGGGAAAAAAGTGAAATGATTCGTTATGGATAAAGCGTCTAAATCTTTAATTAAGTTTGGAAATATCCAGCCAGAAATGTGCACAAAACCTGTAAAATTGTGCTACTTTTAAATATCTTTTTAAAATCATTTTAAATGATTAAATTAATGTTATTGTTTTCATATAAAAGTGAACATTCATTCATTCATTCATTCATTCATTCATTCCTTCATTCATTCATTCCCACTTATCCAAACTTCTCGGGTCACGGGGAGCCTGTGCCTATCTCAGGCGTCATCGGGCATCGAGGCAGGATACACCCTGGATGGAGTGCCAACCCATCACAGGGCACACACACACCATGCATGTCTTTGGACTGGGGGAGGAAACCGGAGTACCCGGAGGAAACCCCCGAGGCACGGGGAGAACATGCAAACTCCACACACACAAGGCGGAGGTGGGAATCGAACACCGACCCTGGAGGTGTGAGGCGAACGTGCTAACCACTAAGCCAACGTGCCCCCCCATAAAAGTGAACATTTGTTGCTTATTTAAATCTGTTAGAAGATGCAGTCCGTATTTAAGCGGCTACGCGACTAACTCTATTTAGTTTGCTAATGAATTAATCTGAAGTAAAATATCCTCTAATTAACCAATTTTTAACATTAGTGAGAATGTGACTTTCTGTCTAGCCAATTTACATCAGCTACTGTAATGGATGTTAATCTAACCACGAATTAGCAAAGAAAACAAAGTAAAATGTTAGCAAATCACTGAAACCTACATCAACATGTTTGTTTCAATTTGATAAAGTTCATGCTTTTTAGTTATTTGTTGTCAGGACTCAGCCCGGACTTTGGCCACGTGCATTTTGTTGATGTTCTTTGTCACGTGTCTGCCCCGCCTTTGTCTGCTCCTCCCGTCTCTACACACCTGTTTCCCATTGTCATCACCTTGTCTATTTATCTGTGCCACGTGGCCTTTTGCAGCGCGGAATCTACCGTTGTCTTGTCCTGTCTTTAGTCTGTGTCATGTTTAGTGTTCTTGTGTTATTAAACCCTGTTTATTTCGCCATCCTGAATCTGGGTCTGTTCTATCCCGCATACGTGACATTTGTATTTGTTTACTCCAGCATACTGAAACATTTACAGCGGCGAGCCAGAAGAGCTTTTACAGCTTACAGTCACAAGCTGGATGACAGAAGGGATTTGTAATTAGTACAAAAACATTAAAAAATAAGTGTTTTTTTTTTCTCAACAAACAGTAAAACCTACTGAAATAGGTAACATGACCGAGCACAACTTTACATATCGATACTCTTTACTGACACCTTTACTAGACGGATTGAGCTAAATGTACCTACGTCGTTACAAAATTGAGAGTTATGTAGACAATTAGAGAAGAACAAGATCGTTCCATGTGCTTAAGACCTGGTTGGTTTATCTGGATAGAACAGGAAGTACAGAAAGTGAAGATGGCTTTCGGATTTAAGGTGGAATGCTAGCTTTAGGGTATTTTCTTGCACGGGAGATTTGCAGAACAGTTTCTATTAAGAAGTGTGTGATTGATTTGCTCCCAAAAATACACAAACCTTTAGAAATAATCCATTTACCCACCAGGTGTCTTTTATAAGGTGACTTCACAGACAGCCCAGAACAACATGAGGTCAGTTGGGAAACAAAAATCACCAAGCAGAAGGGCATAAATCATTTCTTAATTACTTGAATAATATTTTTTCCTCACCAAAATATTATTTGGTGAAATTACTCACCATGTGGGTCATGGTTTATAAAGGTTTCCTCCTATGTCACTCTTTACAACAACAGGCCCTGCTGTATTCCAGTGAGGTAGCACACACATATACATGCACACCGATCTCTATATAAGTATGCATGCTACATTTGGCCTCAGCATGATTACGTGACCTGAACAAGGCTACTCTGTGTGCGATATGTCAGACGTGAGAAATCAGCCTGCTGGATTACACATTCTGCCAAGAATGAAGAACTTTTGCTATCTTGGAAGCGAATGATGTAGAACCTGGATCGACATATGGAGATGATCGTACTGAAAGGCACACACTGATGCATGCATAGCATGAGTTACAGTGGAAGTCGGCTGGCTGGGTGGCAATGAGGCATGTCATGAGGACATATCTCAGAGTGTTCATCTTTCCTTTGTGGCTTATTCTACAGTCGGTAAAAAAATTGTGTCGTTTACACAAGCACAAAGTCCCTGTTTTCACTGATCCTTAGCAATGAAGCTGCTCAAACTGAACAGAGGATCTCTGTAACCACAGAAGTTTGGGTATTTGGTCTAAAAGGTCTGGTGCTCATGCTCACAAACAACTATGTCATACAGATTTTGGGGGAAATAATTTGTCAGCTGAAAAATCCCAGATATCATCTCACCTCTTTTCCATAACACAAGTGCCATTAGTTTTTAAAAAAAAAATTACATCAGCAGGATTTTAGAAGAATATTGCGGTGTTAAATATAAATGAAATCCATCAGAAATCCGACTCTTTGGGCCTTCCTCAGAAAGCATAATCTTCAGAGTACTTGTCCTTACCTGTATACCTCTAAAACATTTCCATAACCTTGATATATTCTGGGTCAGGGCTCTGGGGCCCTCCGTTCAATTTTGTGTGTCATGCTTCTTGGTAAATAGCTGAACATTCTAAAAAAACTTTTTTAGTAGCTTAATTCAGGACCAGAATTAAAAACCAAATGACAACATTTACAAATAAGACTGAAATTTAAATGCTGAATTTTTTGTATAAATAATCAATCTTCCCATAGGAGAATATTGTGAGCATATTGTAAACATTTATTATTCATTCATTCATTCATTATCTACCGCCTTATCCGAACTACCTCGGGTCACGGGGAGCCTGTGCCTATCTCAGGCGTCATCGGGCATCGAGGCAGGTTACACCCTGGACGGAGTGCCAACCCATCACAGGGCACACACACTCTCATTCACTCACACACTCACACACTACGGACAATTTTCCAGAGATGCCAATCAACCTACCATGCATGTCTTTGGACCAGGGGAGGAAACCGGCGTACCCGGAGGAAACCCCCGAGGCACAGGGAGAACATGCAAACACTACACACACAAGGCGGAGGCGGGAATCAAACCCCCAAACCTGGAGTTGTGAGCCGAACGTGCTAAACACTAAGCCACCGTGCCCCCATATTTATTATTATTATTATTATTATTATTATTATCCCATTCTTTTCACGTTTTCACGACTTCGCTATGATACAAGAAAGCAAAGCTGACTCTTAGCTAAGTTGTATGAAATGAATCAGACTGTTGTTTAATTTGACACGGCTGCTGACAGGATGCCATTTAACCCACCAATGACATCACCACTCACTTGACTCGGTGTTTCTTCAAAACTATCCCTAGCTTGAAAGGCAAAACTGTGTGAACAATTCAGTCCATTTCAGTGATTTTAGAATCTGAAATTATACCGTGCCTTGGGAAACGAAAACACACACACACACACACACACACACACACACACACACACACACACACACACACACACACACACACACACACACACACACACACACACACACACACACACACACAAATTTCATCCATCGGCTGATGAGTAGATTAGAAATCCTTTTACAGTTACTGAAAATAGGGTAAATATTAAAATCCAAAACATTATAAAGCGTTGAAGTCAAGAAACTCCAGGAACATCCTAAACAATTATTTATTTATTTATGCAATATGTGTGGTGGCTTGGTCAAATTTCCACTTTTGTCTACTACGTAGTCCAACTATGGACTAACCTTTTTTCAGAGATAAGCCCAAGACATTGGCAAGTCACAAATAAGTCAACGTTTAGGTTTGAGACTTCACGAAATTTAAAGCCAGATTATATAATTATAACTATAATAAATTTATGCAAAAATAATGCAGAGTTTTTAAAATTAGTGTCCATCACTTTCTAGACAAACATATTTCATCTCAATGGAAATATACCGTATAGAACATTTAGAGACGTAACTCTGCATATAAACACTGAATATTTCATGAGATGAGATGAGCTGTAGACAATTTTCACTATGCTAAAACATATCCACTCTCATATCACACTGTTTTTAAGCACTGCTATCTGTTTTAATGATGATGTGACTGTGCACAAATATTGCAGACATTTTAAACATACATTAAGCATATTTTCATCTCAAATCGCCTTGATTACTGTAACAGCCTTTATTTAGGTACAGTATTAATCGATAGGCGGCTCGCCTATTGACGGGCAGACGAAAGCGGGAACATATCACTCCCATTCTCTCGTCTCTTCACTGGCTACCTGTCCATTATAGGATTCATTTTAAAATATTGGTGCTTGTTTTTAAATCTCTTAATGGTTCAGCAACAAGTTACTTATCAGATCTGATTAATCTGTACGCTCCGTCAAGAGCACTAAGGTCTGCTGACCATTTGCTTTTAGCTGTTCCAAGAGTAAAACTGAAGAGCAGAGGGGACCGAGACTTTTGCAGGGGCGGCCCCAAAGCTCTGGAACAGTTTGCCTCTCTATATTAGACAGGCTCAAACACTTGAGGTCTTTAAATCTGGCCTAAAAACTTATTTTTACAGTCTGGCGTTCGGTGCCATGTGAGAGCTGCTTTCTTTTACTGTTTTATTGTGTTTTTTATGTGTTTTTCTTTTATTTGTGTGTTTGTATTAATAAATCATGTTTCCTTTTTGTATGTGCAGCACTTTGACAAACACTTCTTGTTTTAAAAAAATGCTTTACAAATAAACTTGACTTGACTTGACTTGACTTGAGTAAGCAGCCAGAATAAGATCATAAACTGAACCGACTTGGCTGTAGGAAGACTTTTTAGACATCTTTAAGCGGTCTGATGCTGTGTTTGACAGAAAATGTGATGCCAAGGCACGGATAGAAAGTATCATCAATAAAAAAAAAACATTTGCATGTAATCGAGAAGTATAAGTGCTGTGTATTACTTGCATAAAACGTGGTGTTTTTGTATGTTATAGATAATTTAAGAATCTGTGAGAACAGAACTGTTACTGCTTCCCAAATAATCCGTCCACACTGTGCTTCAAGCCACGATGAGCAAACGCTCTTGCAATTAGTGCTCTCTTGCAGAGTCCAGGCTATAAAAACAAGAGAATGTAAATACTTGTTTCATTCTGTCATTCGTCCGCCTTTACGGCATATTTTCTGTCAACATGTTTTCCTTTTTCTCCCTAGTGCCCCATTTCTTATTTCATTCACCTTTATTTCATTTCGGTGATCTTTGTTATCGATGTTATAGACGACCTTCTTTGTTACAGAAGGTCAGTATGGGCTCAGTGAGAAAACAGAGTGAGATCATTCCAGGAATGAATTATGTACGTGTGCGATGAGGTAGTCATTTTGTTCTTTGGCACAGAATGGATAGATTATTAGAGAGTCTGTTACATACAGCTAAAATATGGAATGTCTGTACTGAAACTCCAAAGGATGTTTGATTTTTTTCTGTTGCTTTTTTTGGACTTTTCTTAAATTGGGATGCCAATCTGATGCTCCACACACTGTGGTTCGTTTAAGTTACAGATATAGGCATTTTCATACGCACATTTCCTGTTCCATTGTCCTAGTTTCCTGTTATCGCTTCTGCTCCAGCTCGCTCCACTCACTTTGCAAACGAATACACTTTAAAACGAATTCCTGATTGTGCATTACTACAATGATTGATGACATTGAATGCAACATGCACAGCCATTCTGTCAAAAATAAATAAATAAATAAATAAAAAAAAACACCTTGAATCTGGTGTCTGTGTTGTCTGTGCATGCTATCTTTAGTGAATAAGAATAAGCTTGAAAACATTGATGCATGTGCATTATAGACTACATCACCTTTTATATCTTCCCACAGACACTGAAATTTATCCAAAAGCAAAAATGAACGACGGTAGATAACATAATGTTCTTCCAATGTTGCATCATTGAGCTATCAGTTCTCAGTAATTGAGTCACTCTAAATTCACTATTTATATCTCTTGCCATTTTTGATAAAATTCTATGTATGGTAAAAACTAAGAGAGTACCGTCATTGCCCAGAGCCTTGAATGATTTTTTTCCCCCTCTCCTGATTAAATTTCCAATGTTTGCTGAGTGATTCTGCATGCTTTAACGCTGTATATACAAATACAGTGTTCTCTTGACCATGGCATGAGATATATTTACCATATAGATCATTGTAACAATGGTGTTAGTTTAATAGTGACATATAAAGTTGAAGTTTCTAATTTATACTAATACTTTCTAATTTATAGGAAAGAACAAATTCAAGGTCACTTAATAATACAAAAAATAAAAAGAATAAAACATAGTTTAGTTTTGATTTGATCACTTGACTTTGTATGTCCAAACTGAATGTGTGCACATAGTGTAGTCTATACTGTATTGTAGATCTTTGGGTTATAAGAACTATCCATTTGTCTCACTTGTGAATATGGTACACTATGGGGCAAGTCGTGGCCTAATGGTTAGAGAGTCTGACTCGTAATCCTAAGGTTGTGGGTTCGAGTCTCGGGCCGGCCACGACTGAGGTGCCCTTGAGCAAGGCACCGAACCCCACAACTGCTCCCCAGGCGCCGCAGCATAAATGGCTGCCCACTGCTCCGTGTGTGTGTGTGTGTGTGTGTGTGTTCACTGCTGTGTGTGTGTGCACTTTGGATGGGTCAAATGCAGAGAACGAATTCTGAGTATGGGTCACCGTGCTTAGCCGTATGTCACGTCACTTAATTTTTAAATGTGAGATAACTACTTACATGGTAATAAGGGCATGAGGGATTAAACAAACACTCCATTTATTTTCCAAAGAGGAAACAGTAAACAAAAATTTATTTGGTCTCCTACACATGACAAGTGTTTGATGAGAACAGCTTTGTGCTTGCCGAACCATTTGTCCCCTAAGGAGAGAGCGATGCCACATCGCCTAGCAATGCTCTCGTCAACATGTACAGTAGCACTAGGATTCAGCACATTGGCGCTACATTCAGAGTTCATTCAAAGTCAACTTTGACCATTGCAAAGTCCAACCGATATGCCAAGGCTATTAAGTACAGGAGGGATTACGCTTTCATTCATCTTTATCCTGGCCAGTTTTCTTAGTCCATTGAACTGTAGAGAATGACGCATAAACACCTTCATAAACTCATTCACACCTTATATCAAGTATCCAATCCACATACTGGCAGGATTTTGGGAGTTAGAAGGAAAGCAGAGGATACAGAGTAAAGACATGAAGAAAACACATACAGATTAGATCCATGATACGGATTTGATCCAGTGAGCATGGAGCTTTGAGGTGGCAACTGTTTCTGATGCACTACTGTGCACTTGTGCCCACACAAGTGACATGCATCCATACATCCATCCGTCCATTTTCTGTATTGCTTATCCTACACGGGCTCACCAGGAACATCAAGCCTATTCCAGGGGACTTGAGGCACAGGGCAGGGGACACCCTAGACAGGGGGCAACCCATTGTAGGGAACAATCACACTTATACCCATTAACATACCCATTAACTTCAGCCAGTGTAGACCGGCAAATGACATACATATATAATCTAGTGTCTAATCTGAAAAAAATATAAATTTGGTGTATTATTCTACAAGCACAACATAATAATGCTTAGAAGACCTTGTATACACTATTGACTTAGATGACCTTGTTTTTGCTGGCAGAAACTTCTGGCACAGGGCTATCTCACCGAGAGCCTGTGTTCTCCTTATTCCTTCTCACCCTGCCCTCTTACCTCCCCACGAAGTCTTAGCCGAGACAGACCTGACATCATTCTTTTACAACAGCTGTCTTCAGGAACATGGAATGCAAAACATTTGTGATCAGGTTAAGTATTAAATTACAGCAACAAGCTGGCATGGACAAACCTCAGATCTTTGCTGATTCTTTTTCTTTTTCCTGTTGGTGTAGGAAACTTGTCTTGTTGGTCAGTGACTGATTCCAAGTGACCCTGTGCTAATCGCTCCAAAAATGAAATTTTGATCCAGTTAATTTACTGGTTCATGGAATTAGGGCACTCCACAATATGTCTATAAATATCTCAGCCAGTGTGTTTGCTTATTACTTAATTACTGTTGGCTCAGGGTTCGAGGATGTCAACACGGATGGGGAAAGAATTTTCCATTTAAAAAGCAGTTCCTTAAAAAGTTACGCATTTAGAAAGATATCAATTGAACGCCAAGTCCCCTACCTGCTATAAGCATTACTAGCATCCATTTGAACAATGGTGGACTGTCCATTAGGGCAGTCCTTATATACAACTCTATACATTTTAAAGTTTGTTGACATACTACTACTTTTAAGTGACCAACATTCAAAAGAATTACAATTTGACAGATCTGTGCTGATGTTTTATTGATTTGCTCACCTTTCTAGATGTAGCACAATTGTAATGCAAGATGTTCACCTCCCTTTTAGATCCATAGTATTATTATTGACCCTAGCCCCTAGTGGTCAAATATTGGAACTGCAAAAAAAAGTGCAAATAAAAGCCCGTTTGTGCAGGAAATCATGCTGCTAAGGTTGTGCCTGGTCACATTTTTGTTCTTTAATGCCAAGCGTGTTCTTTTATGTCAAAGTGTGCTACTCTTTTCTATTGCAAGATATATCGCAAACAGATGAAAAATGCATGTACACATGACCTTGATTCATGTGAAAAGGCTGAGAAAATGGACCACTCGACTTTTAGCTGACTATTATGTGGTAACTTAAAAAAATTCTCTATATAATAGCTTATGGAGTAAGTCATGTGTGGAAGACTTACAGAGTGATAGAGGTTATGTTGTTTGTAACTTCCTTCTGCCACACCACAGTCTACCTCACAAATCACTGCAATATTCATTCATTCATTCATTCATTTTCTACCACTTATCCGAACTTCTCGGGTCACGGGGAGCCTGTGCCTATCTCAGGCGTCATTGGGCATCGAGGCAGGATACACCCTGGATGGAGTGCCAACCCATCACAGGGCACACACACACTCTCATTCACTCACACACTACGGACAATTTTCCAGAGATGCCAATCAACCTACCATGCATGTCTTTGGACCGGGGGAGGAAACCGGAGTACCCGGAGGAAACCCCTAAGGCACGGGGAGAACATGCAAACTCCACACACACGAGGCGAAGGCGGGAATCGAACCCCTAATCCTGGAGGTGTGAGGCAAACATGCTAACCACTAAGCCACCGTGCCCCCATCACTGCAATATGCTTAAGATATATAAATATTTAAAAATGGGTCTGAAGTGTGTAGTGATTATAACACTAAAAAATCTGGACAATATGTACATCATGATGTTGCCTAGAACAAAACATTGAATTTACCATTTCGATCAATCTGGACCAAGGTGAAATTATGCTAATCTTTCCATCTATCAAGGTAAAACCAGAACAAATGTTAATCTAAGATTAGACGATATAAAGACAACAAAGTCTAGAGATCTTTCCTTCTGTTATTCCTGTTTTACTTGATAATTTGCTCTAAGACTCTGCTATGTGTACGTACTTAGAGCATTGTTATTGTTAATGTACTAATCCCTCAAACCCCACCGGCTAGTCAAGCCTAGTGACTCATGGGAAGGGGGCTTGTCGCAGATGACATCCTAGGGCATAATTCACATGTTGTCAGATTGCTTAATGTTTTTTTTTAAGCTGTACCACAGTCCCTTCAGTGTCTTTAGAATGAAGAACACACTCCTTACACAAGGGCAGTTAGATGGGCTACGTAGCTACGTGTGTTTTTTCTTTGTACTGTAAATGTTAATATATTTTTACCTTCATTCACTAAACTTCTCACATGAGCTTTACTTCATTATATCTTACGTTTCTCCAAAAACCAGCATTTATATTCTTACTGCATGTCGCTTGGCCCTTCGTAATACATTCAGACATCAGTCACGCTACACGTGGAGTGTACAGTATTCTGTAATGTTCTCAGTTACATTTGTGTTTTCTTACTTTGAGCCTTACAACTCTTACATCATAAAACCCACAAAATATGTTTGTGCAGACCAAATAAATAACAAATGAAGTCTAGTCCTGTTCTCACATGAGTCCTGTCTTTGGGAATAGTTTGCCAAACAACACTCTTGTAGTCTGTCCTGCATTTATTTATGTATTCTATAATTTTAGGATCTTTTTAATAATGATAAATTGATTGATTTGATGTCAGATTTTTATATATCGCAGCTTAAATAATGTAGAAATGTCTTTGAGACTCGATTTGACCAGCCATCTAGACATGTTACCTAATATAACGAGTGAGTTGTACATTTGTGGATTAGCATGTAAACAAATTTACACGTGTCTATTAGCTTTATGTCGACCAAAGCATAACATTCACTGTGTGCGGATATCGTTTCCAACTAGCAAGCTAGTAATTTTTTATGCCGGATGCTTTTACAAGAGTGTTTGTTCAATTGTCTACTTATTTACCTTTAAACAGCACCTAGGCAGGTATGTAAGGTTAATAAAAACTTTCTAAAGCGGTGTAGTGAATTATGTTTGGGTTCTCTTAAAATACACGTGTTAAAGGAATAGTTAATGTAGGTAGTTAATAGTTAACTACATTCAGTCCCCACTAGTGGGGTTTACTAGTTGACTAATACATCGATTGAATAGTCAGCGTGTGGAAAACAGTGACTAGATAGCAAAGAAAGAAGCTAAATGTACTTTAATTGCTAGTCTGAAAATAATTCAGAGTACAAAGGTGTACACAAGATCCTACTCAGCTAATTTAGAGTCAAATGACTGATGCTAGCTGGCAGAAAATGGTGATTCAGACTCGTTTTCCAATGCTATTGAGATCAGAGTTGAATCTGCCAGACACTGCTGTAGACATTGCATCCTCCATACATGATTAGATAGGACTTATCATCACAAGCTATAAGGCATGAAAAGGCAATCTTTGGTCAAACAAAGACTTTTTGACTTTTTTGGTTGTTCAGACTGGTTTCCCTTTCCAAGACTGTCTCCTATGTATTCAAGTTGCACACCTTATTCACATCTATGTTCTTGATTTCTGTCTAAATAGACCTGACAAGTTACAAATATGCCAACTTATCTAAAGGGGCCTCGAGACCAGATTCTGATATCCTGCTGAAAAACAATCCCCATTCCCCTAGGCTTGTTAAATGGTGAGAGTAGTCTGTGGGAGCGTAAGCAGGCAGCATGCAGATCCTTATATAGACAGCAGACGTTAGGTAAACGTAAGGTAGACATTAGGTAAACTGAAAATAGGCGCATTTCAATCAACAGTTTTATTCATAACTGTGATATGCCTCTCTGAGCTGGCAAAGAGAGCAGAGCACTTGGGCACACAACGCTGAAGTGTGTGTGTGTGTGTGTGTGTGTGTGTGTGTGTGTGTGTGTGTGTGTGTGTGTGTGTGTGTGTGTGTGTGTAAATGTGTGTGTGTACACGTTTATATATCTTAAAGGGGACTGAATAGCTCCACATGGAATATCTGGGGTATCTAAGAGTTTGGACTCTTGTGGGGACATTTGGCACTTAATTACAGCTTTCTCCATGTTGAGTCAGGGTTTGATAATATAAAAGATTATTAGAATTAAGCTATAGGATAGGTCTCTCTGTGCCTTTATCCATTTTCATTGCTGTACACAAGAGAATACATGAGTTCGTAAGCATATTGCGTGTATAATCAAATGAATAACAATATCATGGTGGTTCCACAGATTTGGTCTCATTTCCAAATTTTGCTTTTTCCTTTTCTTTTCTTTTTTCTCTCTCTCTCTACATACACACTACAGCTTATCAGCTCAGGAAAGAAATGTATATCTCCTCTGCAAAGCCCCTTTTCCCTGTTGTTTTTATTCTACAACTATTTCATCGCATAACTATGCTGCTCCATCAAACTGTACGTGAAAAAAAAAGGGTTTCAATCATGTTTCACGCTAGGCAATAAAAAAGCAGCTTTTGTGTCCAATTACGGTATTACACTGTTTTGCGTTAAGAAATTACAGCATTGTGCAAACCTCAGCCCTACTCCATTGCAAATCCATTGCTTTATTAAAGGCACATTAGACGTCGGTGAAGTCACTTTTTTTTTTTAAACTGTCTGTATTTGGATGTCAGCATGTCTTTTTTTAACAATTTTTTTTTTTACAAATTTGAGAATCACCATGTAAAGTTTTGTATTATCTCACCATATTCTTGCTATCATTTTTACCAATGCAACTAGTCGACTGAAAAGAATAAGAGTCATCTATGTGGATTTATCGAGCATCTATAATTTGTTTAACCCTTGTATGTTGCTCGGGTCTGGGGGACCCATATTCATAAACATCAATAGTTTTAAAAATCTTTGCTTCCTTGTAAATTTGTTGATTTTTTTCCACTCATAACTTGATTAAATTAGATTTATTTATATATATATATATATATATATATATATATATATATATATATATATATATATATATATATATATATATATATATATTTATTTATTACATTTTTATTAAAAAACAACAAAAAACTTGTAGCACTTTAATTAAGAAATGTGATGTAATAAAGGTAAAGGGCAAATATTAACCCTATATGCTGTTTATATTGCTTGTAATTGGGATGAAGTAAACATCTGTAGAGTATTCTAACAAAATTTTGGATTGTGTTGAATTAAAAACCCAAAAATGCAGCGGGTCAAAAAGACCCGCGAACACCGGCTGAGTGACAAAAATACGAACGTCGTACAAGGGTTAAATCTTGTAGTGTTAACATTGTATGTTGGAATGAAGAAAGGTTCAGAAAGGTTTGCTTTGGACCACAGAACAAAAAAAAATCTTCTTTCAATTGACTTGTACTTGGTTACATCATCAAGTCTCGAGTGAGATTATTTTTGTTGTACATTAGGCATTTTCATGTTTCTTTCTTGCATGTCATTTGTATAAGTTGTCTCTGTAATTAATAATATACATACAACCCAATACACTCTTAACCTTAGTAACCAAAAGGAAAGTTTTTGACGGTAAAAAATAGGACTTATTGCTTTTCTTGTGGGGGCATTTGTTGTTTTCTCTCTCTCTCTCTCTCTCTCTCTCTCTCTCTCTCTCTCTCTCTCTCTCTCTCTCTCTCTCTCTATCTATCTTTCTCTTTTTCTCTGCATATATATGTGGTTTTACGTTCAATTTCAAAATGTCTATCAGTGCAGGAATGACCTAATCCTTATTCTTGCCAACAGCCTAAAAACACAGCTTGTGTTCTGGCAGTAGGTTCCCAGCCCAAAGAAGGAGAGCTAGATCACCCCCCAAAAATAAATAAATAAATAAATAGATAAATAAATAAATAAATTGAATTAAGTAGTAAAAAAGGATACCTTTCTAATAATACAAAAAAAAAAAAACCCAAAAAACCTTTGATTCACTGTATAACTGTCATTCGTGATTTTAGAAAATGCACCGTACATTATTATCTATTACAATGCTTTCAGTAAAGCAATGCAAAAATGTCTGGACCTGTTGATAGATTACTGTTTTGGACCAATGAAGCAAAGAAAATTCGGATATTCTTGAAATTCCTGAGAAAATTTGGCATACAGGTGATTTTCTTTCACAGGTATGATAACTGTCTCATAATCTCTCTTTCTCTCTTTTATATATATGTCTTTTTTCTATTCATCGATATGCTTCATATGTACGGATCGTTTTGAGAGCCTCAGAGGTAGACTAAAGAGAAAAGCAAAATGTACATCGACACAGTGTTGGTTGTAGTAATTACCCAATGAATCATACCCTTACCTTTGTCCAACACCCCCCCCCCATCTCGAACACACACACAGACAGATGGACATCCCACTCCAAGTTCCCTCCTTTTTCAAGACATGGGTGTACAGCTATAAGCACTTGAAGGGGAATAAAACCCCTAGGTTGCTAAAGGAAAAGGGTATTACAGAGCAGGATGGCGAGGGGCAAAGCTCTGCTGCTCTTCCATGGATTTGTCCTGCTGGCTCTGTGTAGACCCTCACTTCAAGGAGGTAAGATGTCTCCTGCTTTCTGCTTTCTGATACAGGCATTCTCTCTTTCCAGGTGCTTTTAAATACAACACCGTCCAATATTTATTATATATCCCAGTGTTTATAATTAGATTGTCTGTGTTTGGCAGCAAGTGCAATCTGATGTAATCTACCTCAGTTTTATAGGTTCTTGTAAGTTCTAAAGGTTTTGGAAACTATTCCTGAAAACATTATTCTGCATTGTCTTTGTCTTTCAGATTTAAGCAAAAGTCATAGACTGAGCTTAATTATAATAACTTTTGTCAACATAAACAATAGGAACGTTAAAAATAACAGTATGGTTTTAGTTGCGATCTAAACAACATCTAAATCACGGACTTTACATTTGCAAAAGAATAAGGATGTGGGAAGAAGTAAAAGCATTCTTTGCCCAGAATCACTTTATAGATTATAAATACAAACGCAAACTTCTTTTTACGCAACTTACAAAACTAGCCATCCAAGTTTTGTCTAACTGCATGAATTTAAAATCACTGTTTACAGGTGCATGACTTTAAGTGTTTAAATTTCTCACAGAACGTTAAAAAGCTAAATCAGAGTTTAACAAGAGTTTATTAATTCACCTTTTTCATTTCGATGTGCTCTTGAATGCATAGATGTAATTGTTTTAGTAATAAGCTACAGGTACTGTATGTACTGTTCTCTTGGTATCATATACGATCAGATAAAGAAATGGTTTACATAACCTGAAGGGTTTTTCCAGTTGTCCCTGGACATGCCAGTTACAACCTTCCCTTTATGGAAGTTATAGATCCTTAAACGTCAATGGAACCATTGAGGAACTCTAGAAAGAGTTTTTTTTTTAAATTGTATAGTAGATGTTGTTCCAATAGATGTTAAATTCTACCTTGGTAGACACCTAGATGTAGACTAGGATTTTCAGAATATGACAAAGGATTATTAAAGGTGTTCATGTACTTTTGTGAACCTGAAGTGTTCTATGAACTTACAGACTGTTATGAATTCTAGGAAGTGGTCTTATTATTAGAGTAATAGTGGGTCAACGGGTAATTGAAAGAACAGTGGTGGGTCACCAGGTAACTGGTGGAATGTTATAGTAGATAAGACGGGATATGTTAGTGGGTAGCTCAGTGCTTAAGGTGTTGGAAGGTTACTGACTTTTGTCTCGTGTTGCAGGAGTCTACATACCAGCTGCAGGAGGAGGAGGAGCTGGGCCTGGAGTAGGGGCTGGCATCGGACCTGGTGCTGGAGCTGGTCCAGTAGGGGGCGTTGGAGCTGGACTTGGTACTGGAATTAGTTCTGGTGTAGGAGTAGGCCCAGGAATCGGTCCTGGAGGTTTAGGGACCGGAGTCCTTCCAGGGAGTGGTCTTGGTGCTGGTCCTGGAGGTGCACTGGGAACTGGACCAGGAATTGGCACCAGTCCTGGAGCAGGAGGTGGTAGATATTTTGTTTTAATAAACACAAGATATGCTAGTATACATTTTTCAGCACAATTAACTAACGAATATATGTTTAGCATATAAATGTTTATCAGAATTCTTGGATAAGACTTACTTTCATACTGCATGTGATATAAAGAATTATAACATTTGCCATGAATATGCCATGTTCAATGATAAGCACATAAATGTATACAAATTAATTTATTATTTAAAAGTAAATAGGTTTTCTCCCATTTACATTTATGTAGTACCAGGGAGGTTTTTTGGTTACAAGCCAGGGAAGACAGCTGGTGAGTGACACCCTACAATCTTTGTACTTTTACAATTTCTAATATTTATTTTTAAATTTAAGGAAATATACACAAGTTATAACAGGACTCAAATTTATTGGTTATAATGTAGGTCCTGGTACAGCAGGGACTGCATTTGGTACCGGTACTGGTGGGCCAGGACTTGGAACTGGCGCATTTGTTCCTGGTACTGGTACAGGAGGAATAGGACCAGGTGGTTATGGCACAGGCCCTGGCGCAGGTGGACCAGTCACTGGGGGTATTGGAACTGGTGGAATAGGTGTTGGTGGCTTGGGAACTGGAGGACTTGGTCCTGGTTTGTGAAATTTTAGTTGAAGTTACATAAAATGTCACATTTAATATTTTACATCTATAACTACATATTTTGAGGGTCTCTTCTGTACATTCCCCCAAACATTTCAATGTGTTGAGGATAACATACAATATTACATGATATGGTGAGCTCTAGATCTGTCTAGATCAGATTGAATCAGATCCCATGAAAAAAGAGCAGGAACAATTTTTCTGTAGATCTTGTAAAGCATTGCATATAATTTCCAATGATAAATGTAAAAACGTTTGTATTTTCACACTATTGATTTATTGTAGCATCTTATGACAGTTTGATAAGAAAATATATATATTTTTTTTGCTTTCTCCAACAACTATATTATTTGGTATACTTTGTGTTTCCCTTGTGTTGATACTTGTTAAGGTCTTGAATGAATTTCAGACAATTATTCTTATGGACACATTACACACACTCTTGGTTAATTTCCTCATTATTTTCATTGGTCATTGCTACAGTTGTTTAATAGATTACTCTTTATTTTTTAAATCAGGAGCTGCTGTCAAGCCTCCAAAAACAGGTGAGAATGGAAACAACAATTTCATAGTAATTATATGTATAATAGTTCATTATATAGAGTGTAAAAGACAGCAATGTTTCAGCAGATTTTATTTGTTTATTATTAGTAATATTTACGACCAGTTCATAGTAAATATAGTTTTTAATATGAACAAAATATATATCCATTAATATATACTTTTCTGGGAGCAGGATATGGTGCTCAGGGACTTGGAACTGGTGCTTTTGGAGGTGGGGAGATTGATGCTTTTATTTTTATTACCCTAAAGTTTATGAATTGAATGATTTTTCTATGGTAAATGTAAGACGTAAATGTAATTGTTTTGTTTTCTATAGGAGGCTTAGGTGGACTTGGCCCCAGCCAGAGTGTTGGGGGTTTTGGACCTGGAGGAGTTGGACCAGGAGGAGTTGGTCCAAGTGGGACTGGTCTTGGAAGATATGGTCCTGGAGGAGTTGGACAAGGAGGAATTGTTCCAGGAGGAGTTGGTCCAGGAGGAGTTGGTCCAGGTGGGACTGGTCTAGGAGGATATGGTCCTGGAGGAGTTGGACAAGGAGGAATTGTTCCAGGAGGAGTTGGACCAGGAGGAGTTGGTCCAAGTGGGGCTGGTCTAGGAGGATATGGTCCTGGAGGAGTCAGACCGGGAGGTGTTGGCTCAGGTGGAATTGGTTCAGGAATTGGACCAGGAGGCACCAGACCAGGAGGAGCTGGCTCAGGTGGAATTGGTCTTTATCCTGGACAGAAACCACCAAAAACTGGTAAGAAATTTATGAAGTTAGACCTTTAACTTCATAGGCAGGTTACAGTTACAAACTGTATAGTTTTAAATAGCCATAGTTGAAAACAATTAAAACTTATATTATTCATAATATCCATAACATGACCTGGTGGAATAGGTCTTGGTGGATCTGGATATGTTCCAGGTGGTGTAGGAGTCAGACCTGGTGGTTCTGCAATTGGATTTGGAGGTGGTCCAGGTGGTGCAGGTTCCGGCCCTGGTGGAGCTGGATTTGGCCCTGGTGGAGCTGGAGTTGGCCCAGGTGGAGCTGGATTTGGCCCTGGTGGAGCTGGATTTGGCCCTGGTGGAGCTGGAGTTGGCCCAGGTGGAGCTGGATTTGGCCCTGGTGGAGCTGGATTTGGCCCTGGTGGTGCTGGAGTTGGCCCAGGTGGTGCTGGAGTTGGCCCAGGTGGAACTGGAGTTGTTCCTGGCGGAACTGGAGTTGGCCCTGGTGGAGCTGGATTTGGCCCTGGTGGAACTGGGGTTGGACCAGGTGGTGCTGGAGTTGGCCCAGGTGGTGCTGGAGTTGGCCCAGGTGGAACTGGAGTCGTTCCTGGCGGAAGTGGAGTTGGCCCTGGTGGAGCTGGATTTGGCCCTGGTGGAACTGGAGTCGTTCCTGGCGGAAGTGGAGTTGGACCAGGTGGAGCTGGATTTGGCCCTGGTGGAACTGGAGTTGGCCCAGGTGGAGCTGGAGTTGGACCTGGTGGAGCTGGATTTGGCCCAGGTGGAGCTGGAGTTGGACCAGGTGGAGCTGGATTTGGCCCTGGAGGAGGTAGTTACCAAAAATCATTGTTATTGTGATATTTTTTTGTTTGGAAAATCCCTGAGTATCCCTGAGTGTGTCCATGATATTTTTGTCCCTTTAGCACCTACTTTGCCACAATCTGGATTACCAAGTACAGGAACAGGTTCTGGACGCAAATTTGGCAAGCCAGGGAAGGCACCGGTACCAGGTAAAACCACAGTTTTATTATGTGACAACACTTATACTTAAGATATCACTTATTTACTTATTCAACATAATGCTACTTATTCATTAGCATTATACTAGAATTTGCAAATGTAATACTGCTTTCTTCATCTTAAATTAGGTATTAATATTCCTGGGTTGTACCAAGGTGGTATTGTTCCTGGACAAGGTAAATATGGCTGAAGCAATTAATAAAATGTAGGAACTGTTCTTTTATTAACATCAAATGTTTAAAGCAACCTTCTTTATGCAGGTTTTGGTGGTCAAGGTGTCCTGCCAGGCGTAGCTACAGGATCTCAGACTGGTGAGCTTTAAACTGATTGTATAATAGTATCAATCATCTGTTTTTGTATCTATCACACCATTTTCCCCTGTTAATTTGTAGCTCAGCTTGGTCAAGGTGGACTTGGAGCCAATGGTGGACGTGGGAGCTTTGCTGGACAACAGTTACCAGGAGTGTTTCGTGGATACCCTCTCATTACACCAAAGTCTGGAGGTATTATTGTGCATAGGAAAAAATAGCAAATATTCCTGAGACAGCTGCTGTTTTATATTAAATAAAGGGAAATGAATACATCTGAAATTACTAGTATTAAAACATTTGCCAATAGGTACACTTTTCTTCAGTAAGTGGTTTATCTTGGTCAGGTTCATAGTGAATACGGGGCTTATGCCAGGAACACTGTACTGGAAAAATCACAAAGGATGTAATTAGCGCTTGCACTTTAGTCACAATGTTTAAAGATTGTTTCTTTACTGCATGATTCTGTATTCTACATCACAGCCATATAAATAATTTATGTATGATGTGTATAATTATATAAATAATTTCTGTTCTAAAGACTTTATTCATTATTTCTTCAGGACCTGGCTCAGCTAAGTCTCAAGCTAAAGCTGCTAAATATGGTAAGTT
Organism: Tachysurus fulvidraco; assembly: GCF_022655615.1. Taxonomy (NCBI): domain Eukaryota; kingdom Metazoa; phylum Chordata; class Actinopteri; order Siluriformes; family Bagridae; genus Tachysurus; species Tachysurus fulvidraco. The sequence continues at coordinate 2,608,931 of NC_062538.1, forward strand.
AAGATCTTCAAGCTAAAAGCAGAATATGAATCACACGCTAAGCTACACTATAAGGCTAACGATTTGTGGACGGCAGACTCCCTCTTATTTGTCTGTGAAACTCCCATTTCAAAACTATGGGCATATAGCCTTGGACTCCTAAATTGCTCCAATAACAGCCTCCACTCTTTTGGTGAAAGCTTTCCATGAGATTTTAGAAGGTGACTGTGGAGATTTGCCTAATTTGCATTACTGAAGAAAGAAAATGTGCTGATGTTGGGCAAGAATGCATGGCACACAGTTGGAGGTCTTGTTCATCCCAAGGGTGTTCGGGATTAAACATTAACTCATGTCTTTATGGTTTGTGAACGCGGATGTTGTCATACTGGAGCAAGAATGGACTAGGCCCCTTAGTTTAACTGAAGGGAATCTTAATGCTAACAGCAAATAAATATATTCTTTACAATTTTGTCCTTTCAACTTCGTTATTTCAGGAAGGCATATATTTTGATATGATGGTCAAGTGTTTCAGAATACGTTGAAATACATATAATGTATTTTCCTATATTCAATAATGAATATGTAATAGATCACCTTATTAAAATTAATGTCTCCAACAGCAGCTGGACTTGGTGTAGGAGCTGGAGTAGGTGGTGTACCAGGTGCTGTTCCTGGAGCAGGTGGTGTACCTGGTGCTGTACCAGGTGCTGTTCCTGGAGCAGGTGGTGTACCTGGTGCTGTTCCTGGAGCAGGTGGTGTACCAGGTGTTGTGCCTGGAGCAGGTGTTTTACCTGGTGCTGTACCTGGTGCTGTCCCTGGAGCAGGTGATGTACCTGGTGTTGTGCCTGGAGCAGGTGGTGTTCCTGGTTTTGGTGCTGTTACTGGAGCAGGTGGTGTGCCTGGTGTTGTGCCTGGAGCAGGTGGTGTACCTGGATTTGGTGCCGCACCTGGAGCAGGTGGTGTGCCTGGTTTTGGTGCTGGTCCTGGAGGCTTGTATCCCAGTGGTGCTGGTACCTATCCGGGAGGTAAACAAATGTTGCTTGCTGTTTCATTTCATTATATCAGACATTGTCTTGAAATATTGAATGTCTTGTTTTTACTCTCACCAGGAGCAGGAGCCAAAGCACGGAAGTATGGTAAAAAAATTATAACTAATTATATAAGAAATATGGTGGATAATTTTCTAAGAAATTTAATGTGCAAAATTTGCCAAAAGTTCAAACCCAAAGCTGTAGATACGGGTGAAACTAAATTAATGCCAATTCCAAATAGAGTAAATTTATATATATATAATATATATATAATATTTCAAGAGAAATCTTATTTTACATTATAATATTTTTAAACCTCAGGGATTGGCGTTGGTGGGCTACCTGGACTTCCTGGGTCTGGTCTTGGACCTGGTGGACTTCCTGGGTCAGGAATTGGAGCTGGTGGACTTCCTGGCTCTGGTCTTGGAGCTGGTGGACTTCCTGGCTCTGGTTATGGAGCTGGTGGTCTTCCAGGCTCTGGTCTTGGAACTGGTGTGCTCCCTGGCTCTGGTCTTGGACCTGGTGGGCTTCCTTTATCTGGTCTTGGACCTGGTGGGCTTCCTGGATCTGGAATTGGAACTGGTGTTGGACTTGGCCCTGGAGGTAACTTGTTAAATGAAATATGAATACTGTTGCATTATATATACACTTAAATATTTAGTTTTTGTTTCAGAGTATATGCTACATGGTGATACATGCTCTCTATTACAAATTTCAGGTTATGCTGGAGCCAAAGCAAGAAAATATGGTAAATTTAATTATTAAGATACTCAATAATAATGTATATTTATTAATGTAATGATCAAGGGTAATGTCCAAAAGGCAAGATGGTCATATTAATAACTGTTAAAGCATAGATTTTGTTTAATCAGTTATTCCTAACACTTTTATTAAAGTTTAATTTGACATGAACAACAACAAATTTGTTGTTCACTAAAATTCCCATGTACTGTTTCTTCTATTAATGTTTCTTTAGCTCAGCTTGGAGGCCCTGGTGGCGCTTTAGGTGCTGGAGGATTGCCAGCAGGCTCTGGTCTTGGAGTTGGTGGGCTTCCAGGCTCTGGACTTGGATCTGGTGTGCTCCCTGGCTCTGGTCTTGGACCTGGTGGACTTCCTGGGTCTGGAATTGGAGCTGGTGGACTTCCTGGGTCTGGAATTGGAGCTGGTGGACTTCCTGGGTCTGGAATTGGAGCTGGTGGATTTCCCGGGTCTGGAATTAGAGCTGGTGGACTTCCTGGGTCTGGACTTGGAGCTGGTGGACTTCCTGGCTCTGGTCTTGGAGCTGGTGGACTTCCTGGGTCTGGTCTTGGAGCTGGTGGACTTCCTGGCTCTGGAATTGGACCTGGAGGTAACTTGTGTAAAGTTGTTGCATCTCATATAATGAAAATTGGTAATTTTTGTTCTTAGTAATGAGACATGCATTTTTCCTATAAATTACAGGATATGCTGGAGCCAAAGCAAGAAAATATGGTAAGACTTAAAAATTAATTACAAACATGAATCCATGTATGTTTAGTTTAATATGTATACAATTAAAGCTCAGTGCTTATTTCACTAATGATATTTTAGCCCTTAATTTATTTAATCCACAAGAAACTTTACAAGATTTTTCAATCAGAACTTCATGTTAGTTTTCTACTATCAATGTTTCTCTAGCTCAGCTTGGAGGTCCTGGTGGGGCTTTAGGTGCTGGAGGGTTGCCAGGAGGACTTGGAACTGGTGGGGTCCCTGGCATTGGACTGGGAGCTGGTGGACTTCCTGGCTCTGGACTTGGAGCTAGTAGACTTCCTGGGTCAGGAATTGGAGCTGGTGGACTTCCTGGGTCAGGAATTGGAGCTGGTGGACTTCCTGGGTCTGGACGTGGAGCTGGTGGACTTCCTGGGTCTGGATTTGGAGCTGGTGGACTTCCTGGGTCTGGACTTGGAGCTGGTGGATTACCTGGGTCAGGACTTGGAGCTGGTGGATTACCTGGGTCAGGACTTGGAACTGGTGGATTACCTGGGTCTGGAATTGGACCTGGAGGTAAATTGTTTAAATGTTGTTGCATCTTAAAATGAAAATGGATTAGATTTTTTCAGAATAATGAGCCATGCATTCTTCCTATAAATTACAGGATATGCGGGAGCCAAAGCAAGAAAATATGGTAAGACTTAAAAATTAATTATGTACATGAACCTATGTATGTTTAGTTTAATATGTACAGAAGTAAAGCACAATGCTTATTTTACTAATAATATTTTAGCCCTTATTTTATTTAATCCACTAGAAACTTTACAGGTTGTGTTCAGTCAGAACTTCATGTTTTGTTTCTACTATCAATGTTTCTCTAGCTCAGCTTGGAGGTCCTGGTGGGGCTTTAGGTGCTGGAGGGTTGCCAGGAGGACTTGGGACTGGTGGACTTCCTGGCTCTGGACTTGGAACTAGTGGTCTTCCTGGCTCTGGTCTTGGAGCTGGTGGACTTCCTGGCTCTGGTTATGGAGCTGGTGGACTTCCTGGGTCAGGAATTGGAGCTGGTGGGCTTCCTGGGTCTGGAATTGGAGCTGGTGGACTTCCTGGGTCAGGACTTGGAGCTGGTGGGCTTCCTGGGTCTGGACATGGAGCTGGTGGGCTTCCTGGGTCTGGACTTGGAGCTGGTGGGCTTCCTGGGTCTGGAATTGGAGCTGGTGGACTTCCTGGGTCAGGACTTGGAGCTGGTGGGCTTCCTGGGTCTGGACTTGGAGGTACCTTGTTTAAATGTTGTTGCATGTTATAAAATGAAAATGGGTAATTTTTGTTTTTAGTAATGAGACATGAATTTTTACTAAAATTTCAGGATATGTTGCAGCCAAAGCAAGAAAATATGGTAAGACTTAAAAATTAATTATGTACATGAATCTACACATGGTTACTTTAATATGTACAGAAGTAAAGCACAATGTGTATTTCACTAATGATATTTTAGCCCTTAATTTCACTTAATCCACAAAAAAGTTTACAAGTTTGTTCAATAAAAGATTCATGCATTTTTCTACTAACAATGTTTCTCTAGCTCAGCTTGCAGGTCCTGGTGGGGCTTTAGGTGCTGGAGGATTGCCTGGAGGACTTGGAACTGGTGGGGTCCCTGGAATTGGACTGGGAGCTGGTGGAATTCCTGGCTCTGGCCTTGGAACTGGATCACTTCCTGGGTCTGGAATTGGAGCTGGTGGACTTCCTGGTTCAGGGATTGGAGCTGGAGGACTTCCTGGCTCAGGTCTTGGAGCTGATGGTAACTTGATGAATGTAGTTGCATCTTATAAAATGAAAATGTTTTTTTCTGAGTAATGAAACATATCTTTTATCCTATACATTTCAGGATATGCTGCAGCCAAAGCAAGAAAATATGGTAAGACTTAAGAATGTATTATGCACATGAATCCATGTATGTTTAGTATATTATTCATAGGATTAAAGCACAATGTTTAATTAATCAATGCTATTTAGCCCTTAATTTCACTTCAACCACAAGAAACCTTTCTAGGTTGTCCAATAAAAATTTTATGTATTGTTTCTACTATTATTTTGTTCTGTAGCTCAGCTTGGAGGTCCTGGAGGAGCTTTAGGTGCTGGAGGATTGCCAGGAGGACTACCAGGGGGACTTGGTGCAGGTGTTGGAGGGCTGCCTGGTGGAGGGCTTGGACCTGCTATTGGAACTGGGGGTATTAATGAATGTCATATTTTAGTAACTATTTAATTTCCAATATTAATTTGTGCTATATGTTGTATATAATAGCACACATGCCAAAGCAATGTAAGTGCTATAACAGAAACTGTCAATAGACTGGACATTTATTCCTTCATAGTGGGTGGAGTAGATGGAGACGAGGTATAACTTTAATAGTTATAAATGAGAAGTTGCACCAAAATGTTTCTTTTCTGATTAAAATTCCACAGAATATTGATCTGAAGCAAAAGCTCATAAATATGTTATGACTCTAATTTGATGATATACTGTAATACAAAATGAACTTTATTATATTTTTTGTATAGTAGGAGGTGCTGGTGGTGCCCAAGGAGGACCTGGCTCAGGAGTTGTACCAGGAGGGACAGGAATTGGACAAAGACCAGGAGGGACAACTGGTGGCGGACCAGGTAGTGTGCCAGGTGGTGGTTTTGGACCTGGAGGAGTATCTGGTCTTGGACCTGGGGGTAAATGAACCTATGTTACAATATTTCAGTATGCTGTACATTCATTTTAACAAACAGAAATATATATACTTAAAGCAATTTTCTATATACATACATAGACCTATGGTAGGCATTTTAGACTGAGGGTACTGTTGACGTAAGTCCCTGAGCTAGTGAAACAAAATGAGGATGTACTTATCGGATAGGACACTCTGAATAAGGACATCTTTCAAATATCATAAATGTAAATGCATCTGGATTGCATGTAATAATAGCACCCAAAAAAAATCAAGATTAAGTAGTTATTCCTCGGTTTAGGATCATGAAAGACATTAAAAAATGTTATAAATATCCATAAATATTTAATTTGATGGCACAGTGGCTTAGTGGTTAGCACGTTCGCGTCACACCTCCAGGGTCGGAGTTTGATTCCCGCCTCCACCTTGTGTGTGTGGAGTTTGCATGTTCTCCCCGTGCCTCGGGGGTTTCCTCCGGGTACTCCGGTTTCCTCCCCCGGTCCAAAGACATGCATGGTAGGTTGATTGGCATCTCTGGAAAATTGTCCGTAGTGTGTGAGTGTGTGAGTGAATGAGAGTGTGTGTGTGTGCCCTGTGATGGGTTGGCACTCCGTCCAGGGTGTATCCTGCCTTGATGCCCGATGACGCCTGAGACAGGCACAGGCTCCCCGTGACCCGAGGTAGTTCAGATAAGCGGTAGAAAATGAATGAATATTATAAACATGTAATCCTAATCTTTGTGTTCTATGTGCTGCATTTTTGTATTCCACTTTTTTCAGGGTATGCTGGAGCCAAAGCTCGCAAATATGGTAAGGCATACTAAGTTACATATAAATGTAGCTAGAATCCTCTAACTGAATCATCATGCTTGACATGTCATGCACATTTGATCTATTTATGCAAAAAAGGATTCCCAAGTGGAACAGGTGGGACTGCTGGAGCAGGATTGCCTGGAGGATTAGGAGGGGTACTTGGTGGTGGATTAGGACCAGGAGTACCAGCTGGTGGTTTTGGTACTGGAGTGGCACCAGGAGGTGGAGTAGGAACTGGCAGTGTACCAGCTGGAGTACCTGGTGGAGTACCTGGAGGATATGGTCCTGGTGGGGTACCTGGGGGATATGGTCCTGGTGGAGTTCCTGGGGGATATGGTCCTGGTGGAGTACCTGGAGGATATGGTCCTGGTGCAGTGCCTGGGGGATATGGTCCTGGTGGAGTACCTGGAGGATATGGTCCTGGTGCAGTGCCTGGGGGATATGGTCCTGGTGGAGTACCTGGAGGATATGGTCCTGGTGCAGTACCTGGGGGATATGGTTCAGGTAAAGCATCAACTGTTATGCACATTTATAATTATATTTCATACTGTATATTATATCTTGTATTCTTATGTTGTATCTTCTGTCTACTGTAGCATATCCAAGTGGATCAAAGGCACTTAAATATGGTAGATAAACCTATTTTGTAATTTTCAAATTACTGTATGAACATAATACAAGTTTGCATTGTGAATGTTATGTAAATCTGATGTGCAGGTCAGGCTGGACGTGTTACTCCATCTGGGGTAGGTGGGCCTGCTCAAGGATATGGAACTGGAACAGGATCTGTTGGTGGATATGGCCAGGGCACTGGATTGAGTCCTGGGGCTGGATATGGACTTGGAGCAGGCAGCATACCAGGAGGAACAGGATTCAGAGGAGGTCCTACAGGTGCTGCAGGTTATTAACTTACATTAATTATTTATCCAAACCATTTGTATGGAAAGTAACATGTTTTTTTTAATTACAGGATATGGACCAGGTTCAAAAGCTGCTAAATATGGTATGCTTGATTGTTTTTTTTTTTTTTAGAAGTTGCATTACAAGTGCACAAATAATGGCACATTCACGTAAGCAGTCCAAAACTCTCAACCATTATATTCTTCCTTGGGTATACTTGTGGCAATAGGGCAATTAGGAGCAGGAGGAGTACTTGGCACAGGAACAGGAGGAGTAGCAAGCACTGGACAGGCTGGTGAGCAAATCATCTCACACATTTTGTTCACAATTAATTAATTAATTAATTAATTAATTTTTAATGTATTAAAAACAGTCCGAGATGGATTTAGAATCCAAAAACTAAGAATCCAAAGTGCAATGAAACTACAGTTACTGAAAAAACTCATGCGTTATATACATATAATTACTTTACTAAAAGTAAGAAAATAACTTGTGAAAAGATTATTTACAGTAAGTAGCACTCAAGCTTATTAGCCATCAACTTCTCAATTGCATCTTGCCTCACTATGGAATCTTGCCTCCACTACATCACTATGGAAAAAGCATCAGCTAAATTATGTAAATGTAAAGGCAAGGTAGGGGGGCAGGGTGGCTTAGTGATTAGCACGTTTGCCTCACACCTCCAGGGTTGGGGGTTCGAGTCCCGCCTCCACCTTGTGTGTGTGGAGTTTGCATGTTCTCCCTGTGCCTCGGGGGTTTCCTCCGGGTACTCCGGTTTCCTCCCCTGGTCCAAAGACATGCATGGTAGGTTGATTGGCAGCTCTGGAAAAATTGTCCGTAGTGTGTGAGTGTGTGAGTGAATGAGAGTGTGTGTGTGCCCTGTGATGGGTTGGCACTCCATCCAGGGTGTATCCTGCCTCGATGCCCGATGACGCCTGAGATAGGCACAGGCTCCCCGTGACCCGAGAAGTTCGGATAAGCATTAGAAAATGAATAAATGAATGAATGAATGAATAAAGGCAAGGTTTCTAATTTACTATGTCTTCTTAAAAATGCAGCAAAACCTCTGCAGTGACAGCTTTCACGCTTTGCCCAATCTGCACATTACAAATGATTACGAAAGTAGAGAAAACATACAGCATGTTAGAACTGTTATATAGTTAACTGTGTAATTTAGATGGCGTATTTCTTTTGACCCATTGAGCAGTGCCTGGGGGCATTGGAGGTGCTTCTGGATCTCCATTTGGTGGAGTTCCTGGCAGTGGACCGGGCACTGGTCTTGGAAGCTTTGGAGGCATGTTTCCGTTAATAAACCAATAGTGATGATGTTCATATTTTATTGTGTTTAGTGGGATTTAAGTATCTTTTCTTTTATGATATACAGGATATGGATCAGGGGGAAAGCCACCAAAATATGGTATGAATCCTTTTCTGAACTTTAAGGCGTCTAATTGCATTAAATTACCTCTGATAAGGTACCTCTGTCACACTCTTTCTTAATAGGTCAGCCTGCTGTTGGAACTGGAACTGTTTTAGGTGGAGCAGGGTCAGTGCCTGGTGTTGTTGGGGCTGGAACCACAACCACAGGAATAGGGACTGCAACTGGTGCAGGTGATGATGAACTACTGGAAAATTGTTAGACAAATAATAAAGGGTTGTCTTTTGACAAATTGTTATATTTTATTTTCAGGCACTGCTGTTGGGGCAGGAGGGGTACCAGTCACTGGAAGCAAGGCAGACAAATATGGTGTGTTGGTGTTCCCTTCTGTTTGTTGGGTTGATTGTCATACAACAATATATTGCCTGACCTGGAAATCAACATGGAATATCTGCTAAATCTGACCGCAGGAGTTCCGGACATCATAGGAGGAGCAACAGGAGGATCAAGAGTTCCAGGCAGTATACCAACAGCATCCACGGCTCAGAGGAACAAAACAGATGTTGATGGAGGTAATACGATAAAAGAAAGAAAGAAAGAAAGTGAGAAAGATAGCAAGTAAGAAGTGCAAGAAGCAATACAGTAGTATGCAGAATACAGAACTTTCCTTTACTGTGTTTCCCCTATATCCGTGTGGATCAGCTATTAAGCCTGATAATGACTCTACAGAAGGACAAAGTGAGTAACAACCTGCTGACATCCAGGTTCTAGGTCTTGGTTGTTTAAAATGTCCCACCGGTTTCTTTCAAAATTTAAAACGTTTGTCTTTATTTTCAACACAGGTTCTACTAAGGCCCCTAGGTTGGGTAAGTTGGGTTTTTTTATTAACAATTTATACCCAACATGAACTTGACTTGAAATGCCTGAATGTAATACTCAGGGGAAACAGGAGTCATAGAGGGATCTGGAAGTTCTATTGGTGGTGTTCCAGGTGAAGGTAAATCTTTGAAATCTTTGATAAGGTGAAGGTAAACATTAAGCCTGAAGCTTATATTTTGAGGTTTGACAGCAGCAAGTATTTATTTATTTATTTAGATAGATATATTTAAAGTTCATATGTTCACAGTTTCCTATGTAGTTGTGTAGATGGTTACTTACTATGTTTTTATTTTTTATTTTATTTGTTTTAATTAAAGGAGTTAGCGGTGGTCCTACCGATGGGGACGGACTTGATGGAGTTACTGGGACAGGAATACCCATCTTAGCTGGTGGTAGACCAGGTATTACTTTGAATGTGTGTGTGTGTTTTACAGACTATTGTCCTTAATCATGAATAGTTTAATAGGGGGCACGGTGGCTTAGTGGTTAGCACGTTCGCCTCACACCTCCAGGGTTGGGGGTTCGATTCCCGCCTCCGCATTGTGTGTGTGGAGTTTGCATGTTCTCTCCGTACCTCGGGGGTTTCCTCCGGGTACTCCGGTTTCCTCCCCCGGTCCAAAGACATGCATGGTAGGTTGATTGGCATCTCTGGAAAATTGTCCGTAGTGTGTGAGTGTGTGAGTGAATGAGAGTGTGTGTGTGCCCTGTGATGGGTTGGCACTCCGTCCAGGGTGTATCCTGCCTCGATGCCCGATGACGCCTGAAATAGGCACAGGCTCCCCGTGACCCGAGTAGTTCGGATAAGCAGTAGAAAATGAATGAATGATAGGTTGGCCGCTAAAAACTCAGCTGTTCCTATGTCTCTCTCCATAGATACTGTGAATGAAATGCATGCGATTCTACACTACCAGCTGACCGCTTTGAAAAACTTGAATCAACTATAGTTTATAGTGATTGCATTAATTTAACTAAAAGATCACGAATATTTCTGACTGTGTCAGTGCTATTGTGAGAGACAATAACAATAAATTGTTTGAAAATATTGTAACAGTGTTTTTTCAACTAACTGTCAGAAATGTGACGATGACAAACGTTTCCCGGTTCACAGTTTTGCAAAACATCAAGTGCAAATTACACATTTTTAGCTCCAATAAAACAATGTCTCAGATATCGGTGCATTTAGAGCTATACTGTACATGGCTTCTAATTTTGTTTAACAATATAAAAAATCTAGTAATTTGTGTTCAGGACTGTTTTATAAGGTGTGATTGGATGTGATCTTGTGCAGGCGGAGTAGGTGATGATCTTCCAGGAGCCAAACCTCTAAAACCTCCAGGTATTTCCAATTTCCCTTAACATAGCAGCTCAAGAACATTTCGCCTTACGGATACCAGAATTGTAACGCTATTGTGTATGTACTGTCTGAAGGTGGTGTCATTCCTGGACGTGGTGATACTCCAGGTAGAATTGAAGAACCGAGCGGAACTGACATTGTACTGGGCAGAGTTGAAGGTGGACCAGGTGGAGTCGGAGGAGGTCCAGGTGGAGTCGGAGGAGGACCGGGTAGAGACGGAAGAGGACCAGGTGGTGTTGGAGGAGGACCAGGTGGAGACGTAGGAGGACCAGGTGGAGTCAGTGGAGGTCCAGGTGGAGTCAGAGGAGGACCAGATGGAGTGGGAGAAGGTCCAATTGGTGTCCAAGGGGGTACAGGTGGAGTCGGTGGAGGACCTGGTGGAGTTGGAGGAGGACCAGGTGGACTTGGAGCAGGAACAGGCGTACAGGACACAGGAAGACCAGGCGGAGTTAGTACCAGTCCTGTAGGTGGAACAATTAAACCCCCCAAAGGTATTCATGCATAATTCTCTAAGCATCTTTGAAACAAAAGTATATATTTTTTATTTTAAACATCAAATCATATGTGATAAAGTAATACCTTTTCATGGCATGCTTTTCCTTTCTACAAAATAATGGTCTTGCGTCAGGATACGCTAGTACTTTTGGAGGACTCCTTGGTGGTATTGGAGGCCCAGGTGGAGTGACGACGGGAACTGGCTTTTTACCTGGAAGTAGCAGTCAACTGCCAGGAGGCACAGGAACAGGACCTGGAGGTCAGAAGTCATGCCAAAACTACCAAAAAGAATGAATATAATTCATTTTCTAACTCTGTGGTGTCAAATACGTTTTATGTAACAGGCCACATTTACAGTTAGTTTATTGTCAGATGAGCTGGAAACAAAAAAAAACATTTCAGTAACTAATAACACAACAAGAAATACAAATATGTTAATGTATTACTATTTATCTGCATGTCACTACATTCATTCATCTTCTACCGCTTATCCGAACTTCTCGGGTCACGGGGAGAATGTGCCTATCTCAGGTGTCATCGGGCATCAAGGCAGGATACACCCTGGACGGAGTGCCAGCCCATCACAGGGCACACACACACTCTCATTCACTCACACTCTAACACACTACGGACAATTTTCCAGAGATGCCAATCAACCTACCATGCATGTCTTTGGACCGGGGGAGGAAACCGGAGTACCCGGAGGAAACCCCTGAGGCACGGGGAGAACATGCAAACTCCACACACACAAGGCGGAGATGGGAATCGATCCCCCAACCCTGGAGATGTGAGGTGAACATGCTAACCACTAAGCCACCGTGCCCCCCGTGTCACTGCAAATAAATCCAAATTATGGTTTTCAATATATATAATAGATAGTTTACATTAATATTATCTGCAAGGTTTCACTATGGTGGGCTGAATCTGAACCCTTATCAGGGTCTAAAATCTAAAATGAATTGATTTTATAATGGGGGCACAGTGGCTTAGTGGTTAGCAGGTTTGCCTCACACCTCCAGGGTTGGGGGTTCGATTCCCGCCTCCGCCTTTTGTGTGTGGAGTTTGCATGTTCTCCCCGTGCCTCTGGGGTTTCCTCTGGGTACTCCGGTTTCCTCCCCCGGTCCAAAGACATGCATGGTAGGTTGATTGGCATCTCTGGAAAATTGCCCGTAGTGTGTGTGTGTGTGTGAGTGAATGAGAGTGTGTGTGTGCCCTGCGATGGGTTGGCACTCCGTCCATGGTGTATCCTGCCTTGATGCCCGATGACGCCTGAGATAGGCACAGGCTCCCCGTGACCTGAGAAGTTCGGATAAGCGGTAGAAAATGAATGAATGAATGAATGAATGAATAATGATTTTAGAATATCTCAGAAGAAGCTGTTTAGGTATCTAAAAATGCATCCTGTGAAATATTCTCATATTTTCCAGGTCAAAGGTTCCCAAGTGGAGCTGCTGTGGGAAGCAAAGGTTTGCTGTTTTTATCTGCTCTATTCAACTATAATCATTTAGCATATATATTTATTAATATTTAGTTGCCTTCATTTTACTGTTTATAAATGTTTATGTTTTCATATAATTTGTAGTCTGACCACCAGCTTATGAAGATATTCATGCAGCCAATGGCAACAATCTCTCTCTCTTTTATTTTTTTATTTTTACAGGTCCTGGATATGGCCCTGGAAAGGCAGCTAAAAGTAGGTCACGGTTTCCTCACAGATTATTTTATATCCTAATGGTAAAGCAGACAAAGATTTAAATTACCTCTTTTTTTTTTTTTTTTTTTACATAAGGCTACTGGGGAACTGGAGCACTGGGTGGTGTGGGAGCCTCAGGAGCACTTGGAGGAGTTCCTGGAGGGGTTGGCACTGGTTTAGGGGGTGTTGGTGGAGGTCAAGGGAGCATTGGTGGAGGACCTGGTGCAGCTGGTGTTGGTCTGGGTGGTCAAGGAGGAGGTATTTAACATAATGCAACTAGTTAACGAGTTATCAGCCGAAACAAGTTGTGATTTTAATTTCTGTCTTCTAATCCTGATAATTTACAATTCACGTTGTCGGATCTGCAGTAGAAGAGCTCAATGTTTTTATTTTCAGGTTTTGGCTACCCAGGCAGAGCAGGATTAAGAGCTGGGAAACTTGGGAAATCAGGTGCTGCTTGTTTGAATAGCCATAGAGTTGTGATGGTGATTCAACTTTGTCTGTGTTCACTAATATATTTACTCTGAAACAATTTGCTGTATGAATTTGAATATGGATGAATTAAAGTGGAACTTTACAATTAAAGGGAGCTTGGTGTTCCTTATATGTTTGATGTGTGACACCTCTGCATGCAAAAAACTTACACACTTACACGACTAACTTACTATTACACATCTTTGAATTTTTAAATACTACAAGCAGGTTTTTATAAAAATCAATTCAAGGCACATTAAAAGGTACTATATAATATTTAGTTTAGGTTTAGATCTGATTACACTGAATGACTTGCTGCATAAGAACAAACCACTTACAGATAACAAGGCATTGTTTTTGACTGAATTGAAAGAATTACTCACACAAAAAAGTCCCTGGGATTTTACTGTTGTCAGAATCAACATGAATCCAAATCCATGACTTGTGTTTTATTTAAATAAATATGCATAATTGTGTGTCAGTGCTTCACATTTTGACCTACATAAAGAACAAAATAAATATGACGGATCATTCAAGATGTCGCTTCTTAACTAAGTTATTATACGGATTATTACATGCTCAGTGACATGTTTCTGTGTTTGTAGGATTTGGCAGTTTGGGTGGAGCAGGAGGCCTAGGAATTGGAGGTACAGGTGGGGCTTTAGAAGGAGGTCCTGGAGGTGTAGTTGGAGGGCTAGGAGGCATAGGAGGAGGAGTTGGTGGCCCAGGTGGAGTTGGTCATGATACATTATATACTGTAGCTCGAAGAATATATCAGGCTTAGAATCAGTAAAAACAATGTCATTTTTAAGAATGAGCCATCACAGTCTTTTGTTTTCAGGTCGAATCTACCCAGGTGGTGCTGGACTGGGAGCTGGAGTTGGGAAGCCTGGTAAATCAGGTGCTCCAGAAATAAACAATATCAACAATCAAATTTTTTTTCAGATTTTTTTTCTGAAATCACGCCATTTTTCTGTGTTCATGTATTTTGCTTCTCTCCCTTGTTACAGGATATGGCACTGGTGCCTTGTGGGGTCAAGGTTACCAACCAGGTAGGACAACAGTCTTATGTTTTTCTATACTATACTAAACTATAGAGAGGACATGAGTGTATTCTCTCATCAGAAGTTTAGTATTAGTAGAATAATTCTACTTTCAAAAGTGCTTAAGTATTAAAAAATAAACACCTATGAATTCTGCAGGCAGTGGAGTGCCAGGATACACTGGTGGTGGTGCAGGCGGCTACCAACAACCACTCCCAGGTAATGAAGCACTGTTTCATTCATTCATTTCCTACCGCTTATCCAAACTACCTCGGGTCATGGGGAGCGAGCCTGTGCCTATCTCAGGTGTCATCTGGCATCAAGGCAGCATACAACCTGGATGGAGTGCCAACCCATCACAGGGCACACACACACAATTTTCCAGAGATGCCAATCAACCTACCATGCATGTCTTTGGACCGGGGGAGGAAACCGGAGTACCCGGAGGAAACCCCCGAGACACGGGGAGAACATGCAAACTCCACACACACAAGGTGGAGGCGGGAATCGAACCCCCGACCCTGGAGGTGTGAGGCAAACGTGCTAACCACTAAGCCGTCGTGCCTCCCAGCTCTGTTTCACTCCTTGAAAAAGTGTTAGATTTCCAATTCAAAGACTGATGACCAGCTGTTTATGACTAGGTGTCAAGCAAGCATAGGTCTCTTGGTGGGAGGGACAGCATACTCTCTGTCCCTGTCAATTAATTACAGTGACTTTATCCATTTGTTAGAGCTCAGGTATGTTGAAGAGGGCAAATAGTGCCATCTTCTTAGTGACAAAGCATGTGCTGCAGTTTGAAAAGAAAAGGGCTGGATTTATGTTCCTCAGTGGAAGCACATGTTTCCTTTAACCCTTCCTTAGTCGTTATATGGTACTTCGGATAACACGGACAGACATCATAGTTAGTAGGCGGTAATTGTTAAATGACCAAACTAGGGAGAAAATGGGGTAAAAGAAAAATTACAGCGGTACATAACTGTATTCATTTTCTTTTATACTAGGCTATGGACAAGGAGGAGCTGGACAAGGAGGAGCTGGAAGTGCACCACTTACACCTCAACAATGTAGGTCATTTCTATTTCAATTCTGCTCATACATGAGTCAATGACATCAGTGTAAATATACAGTAACAGTAACAGTAAGAAATTAGTATGGTTATAGTAAACAATAATGTTTAACAATGTTTAATAATATTTTATAGTTACAGCATCATTGCAACGATTTAGGGATGTGGTAACCTACTGGTTAAGGTGTTGGGCTACCAATCGGAAGGTTGTGAGTTCGATTTCTACGTCCACCAAACTGCCACTGAGCAAGGCCCTTAACCCTCAATTGCTCAGTTGTATAAAAATGAGATAAAATGTAAGTCGCTCTGGATAAGGGCGGCTGTAAATGTAATGATGCAATGCTCATGAAGGTACGGTATCCGGTTTAGACCAGATATATGGGAAGTACATGTAAAAGTGTTTGTGGATTGTGGAAAAAGATTTTCATATAATATAAATGTTTTATTATTATTATTATTATTATTATTATTATTATTATTATTATTATTACAGCTAAAGCAGCTAAATATGCAGCTCTCCAAGGTGCTCTAGGGGTTGGAGGCTACAGAGGTACAGTGCAGTGCACATCTATAATATATTATGTGTGTGTGTGTGTGTGTGTGTTTTTTTTTTGTGTGTGTGTGTGTGTGTGTGTGTGTGTGTGTGTGTGTGTGTGTGTGTGTGTGTGTGTATAGGCTATTCGGAGGATTTAATTAATGAATATTCAGGTTAACCATTAAGCGGGGTATTAATTAATAAATGACAGTAGTCCTAATGGACATATAGACAAACAATTGCTTGAATGATGTTAATGAATAATGTTCATATTTTCAGCTTTCACATTGTGCCACCTCAGATTGTTAACCGGGTATATGAACGCATCCCGAATGCATGTACTATGTGATCGAAGCTTGAAACTTTTTAATCTCTAAATAAAATCCAACAATTACATTACTTTACTATGTCTTTGGCTATATCTGTGACTGCAGGAGGAGCTGGATGTCAAGGCAAATACTGTGGGAGGAGGAGGAAATGAGAGGCCTGCAGCGAGAAGTGACCTCATGAACAAGTGGTGCTACTGCATAATCTTGATTGTACTTTTTCATTTCTGCTGGGAGAAAAGTAAAAGTATTCCTGCTCAAAGTGCACCTCATAACACGATTCAGACATGTTCGATTCGTTTTTTTGGTTTTTTTACATAGCATCGATTCAAGGATGTATACAGTGTGCAATCACTCATGCACTTATGGCACAATTTAACACACACACACACACACCAAGGGTTCACTGTGTTCACCATGTCACTAATTAATGTTAATTAATTAATGTTAATTCACTGTAACATCACCATAAATTAGCTATAATTTGTCTTACCAATCAACATAAAACACCAGGATTGTGTTTATTTCTGATCCATGTCTACACCTCAGGCAATCTCAGTCTGTCAGCCTTCACTTTCACTTCCATAACTGCATATTTAAACATGCTGTATGAAAAAATGTTGCTGCTATGTACTGTAATAGACAAACGTGATAGTAATATCAAGTTGTCATTAAGCTAAGTGGTTCAGTCCACCTCATCACATACTACATGCTTTTCTCTTTTGATGGTGACGTATATATATATATATATATATATATATATATATATATATATATATATATATATATATATATATATATATATATATATATAGGGGTATTTTTATTTTGTGTATTAATGGGAGCTTAAACAGACCTCGTCATGAGTGCACAGTGCTGTTCTTGAAGCCTAGATGTGCCACACGTCAAGGTCTTTGCCATGTGTATTAACACTTTATTGAACAAACCGTACTTTCTGCTGTAGGAAGTATAATATCAAAGTGCTGAGGAATACAAGTTCATGACACCTCAGGATTTTAAGGTAGCTCTCGTCTAGTTTTTGATATAGAGAGATCGGAATTTTCTTTCTTTCAATTACTTTTTATTAAGTTAAATCTATTTGGGATTTCGTGTTCCTTTTGCATTTAACCGTAGCAATGTGTGAGTTTGATTTTCTTACTGTGTGATTTCTCACTGTATGGGTTTGGGATTTTGTCTTTGTTTGTTTGTGTGTTTTTTTAACATTTGTGAATCATGTATCAGTATTTGGAAAAGAAATCTGAGATAATGGGAATGACGGTTCAGTCATTGAATCTTCATTAACAGCAGGTTTGCAATGTTTACCTTTACCTTTATGATTTTCGCAAACCTTGAAAATCATATAAAAGTCTTTTCATGTGATGCATTTTATCTATATATTTTTTCCTTTAACTAAATAAAAGATATTAAGGATAGGATGTTGAATTGTAGACATCATTCCACATCGTGACGTTGGAGTTTGTTTGGTTCTGGTTAATCAGCAGCAATTGTGTTATTGCAGAAAAGAAATGCAATCTATCATAACGTGACCAGAAATGTTCTTTTTCGAAACACCATCTTTTTTTCGTATAATAAATGACTTGAAGTGGTGGTGACGTTAAACAAAACACATTAAACAAAACACACGCAGCCACACATTTGCTTTATTTAAGAAGAAATGATTACACAAATTGAAACCAGGCTTCTAAATCATCACACAGTAAAACCTTTCTCTCAGGGTTTAATACCAACCCACATTTTCTGTGGAAAAAAAAAAAGTCGTTTTCAGTTTGACCAACATTCAATTCGTTCATTCATTCATTTTCTACCGCTTTATCCGAACTTCTCGGGTCACGGAGAGCCTGTGCCTATCTCAGGCGGCTTTGGGCATCAAGGCAGGATACACCCTGGTTGGAGTGCCAACCCATCACAGGGCACACACACACTCTCATTCACTCACACACTACGGACAATTTTCCAGTGATGCCAATCAACCTACCATGCATGTCTTTGGACTGGGGGAGGAAACCGGAGTACCCGGAGGAAACCCCCGAGGCACGGGGAGAACATGCAAACTCCACACACACAAGGCGGAGGTGGGAATCGAACCCCCGACCCTGGCGGTGTGAGGCGAAAGTGCTAACCACTAAGCCACCGTGCCCCCCCCCCCTCAATTCAATTCAATTCAATTCAAATTTGTTTGTACAGTATAGCGCAGTATAGGACATTGTCTCAAAGCAGCTTTACAGAACATAAGTAAACATAAATAATATTGCAAAAAGTACGAAAAGGTTAACATTATACTAAGGTTTATAGAAAGATTCAAGAATAATATCAGACTTATATTTAATTGGTTTGTATTTACCCCTAATAAACAAGTCTGAGAAAAAACTCCCTTAGATGGAAGAGGAAGAAACCTTGAGAGGAACCAGACTCAAAAGTGAACCTCGTCCTCATTTGGGTGGCACAAAATTAAGGAAATGTCACCTTACAGTATGTCATTTTACTCGTGGATGATTCATAGAAAAAAACTATACAGTCTGATGGAAAAGGGCATAAAAAAAGTAAAACACCATCATCATCATCATAGTGCATGTGATAGAGTGGACTAAGCGGAATTTCTAGTTAATATTTCTTTATATAATTTTAACATATTAACGTGACTATATATATTTATATACATGGCAAAGTATATTTTACATCTTATTGAAATGAAATGCTGATCATTTCCTGTTATTCTCCCTGACACTGAGACACAGAAGGAGTCTGGTGATATATGAGCTGGTCTCTACATCTGCTCTCTCTAGGATATCAGGTGGGAGTGTAACTTTATCTTGTCTTTAACTGCTGACCAGAGCATTCTGTCATACAGGGTCGGGCTAAAGTTAGGTACAGATACGGTGGTGGGCACAGAATCAAAGTTCTCCTTGTATACACGAGAACAGTATATCTCATCTGGTGTGCAGCATGGAAAAGAAAGACAGTAACGCGATAGAATACCGATGCGTTTGGAGAGCGTATTTCCGTACAGCTGGGGTTCCTCTCCTCCCACCTCTACTTCCCCAAGAAAGGGTGAGTGGGTGAGAGAGAGAGAGAGAGAGAGAGAGAGAGAGAGAGAGAGAGAGAGAGAGAGAGAGCACGCACACAGACCGGTTTGTACCATACAGAAACACATGTCTCAACAGGACGAGCGTTACATGAGAAGACTAAGTGCAAGGTAGGTTGAATTCTTCACCATTCCTTCTAAATGTATGTGAAATTAGTCAAAGGAGGAACTCCCTAATTCTGTTGTATGTAAATCTGCAGTTACATTTTTGTTCTGTAGCAGGAAATGATTTACACTTTCAATTCTTCAAAGTCGCATCCTGTGCGTTATTGTGCGTTATTGTGCGTCATTGCGCGTTTTTATTCCAACCTAAACAGTGACCTGAACACTTTACTTACGAGACTTTATTTCATGTTTGTGAAGCACAAAGAGTTCAGAAACGTTGGTTTTTTTTTTTTTTTTTTACCGCTATCTCTCCACCTTTTTTTTTTGTTGTTGAAACACATGCTGAGATTCCAAAACATGGGCACAGAACAGAGATCATATCTAATCAGATTCCGGTCTGGTGCGTAATTTTAGTCTGGTTGGGAAATAAAAAAAAATGGCGTTATTTTACTAAGAGAAGTAGAAATGGGCGGAGACGCATAAGTCGAGATCACAACAACAACAAGAAAGACTGCAGTCTGTTTTCAATTTACTGAGAAAAGGAAGTGTGCAGAAGCACTAAAACGTTGTTCGTTTCTTTGTCGTCGTGTGATGGTTTCTGTTTGGTAGAAAGACGAAACAGAAGAAACAGCACGATCAAGGGGAAAGGAGAAATTTCCTGTACAGATGTGACAGTTTAATAAACGTCCCCTGGTGCTGTCAGCAGCTGTTTTTATAAAAACATCAGTAAAGTTTCAGTGATCATCACATATGCGAAATATGAAGTGGGTTAGAACTTAAATGTCTAAGATTGTATCTGGAGAATTTTTCAATAACAGCGACATATTACCAATAACACAGCTTACAGTTTCTTTAATGTAAGATTAAAGGGGTGAGTAATGTGTAAAAAAAAAGAAGAAGAAGCAGATGTTCTGTTCATTTTCTTGCCTTTAAAAAAAGTTTAACAATTGTGTTGCAGCAAACTCACTGCCTCATGTAGCTATAAAGTTCTATAGTTCTATAGCTATATAGTTTATTTTTGGCTAATTGGGGAATTGGGGTTTGTTCTATAAACCTTTTAAATGGTGGAGCGCCTGCAGACTGGACTGTTCATGGCAGGGTTAACAAAGTCGCTTTTTGTAAAATAAGAAAGAAATACTCAGGGGCGTTCAAGATCTTGTTTTGTAGCAAATAAACAGATTTGAATCTAATATATTAGTATAGTATATATAATATATTAAGACATTATGGAGTCTGTGCCTCAGAAATGTGTGTGCACCCGAGTCGGTTCATCTTGTTTGTCACACAAGTAGTTTTTGCGCATAGTTTAATTTTTACTGTGTTTTTTGAGATGTGAATCTGGGTGGAGATTTGTTTCAAACCTGGCAACCCTGGTTAATGATGTGTTAATGAGTACAATGGTGACATGATATACACCTGCTGTATTAAACACAGCTGAATAAAGTTACTGTTGTCGATTCTCAACTGGTTAGGACTTTATCTAACAATTCACTGGGTACTAGCCTATGGAATTAATCGAGTGAGAAAGCATTGGGATTTTGTTTCATTATTAATGCAATACCAAAATCTAAGGTCATAAGCTGCTGTCTTTTCACTATGTGAAGGTGTTGCGTGTGTAACTCTGCACTCTCTCACTGGTACTATGAACGAGATGGACAGTATTTCTGCAAAAAGGACTACTGGGCTCGCTTTGGAGAACAGTGTCGTGGATGCTCAGAAATCATCACCACTGGCGTCATTATGGTAAGAATCTCCAAATATCCAATTAATGATACTCTCCTAAGATTACTTAAGACACAGGGTGAGTTTAGTAATGACTGTATAGAGCAGAGTCATCATGATCCTATAATAATATCGTGAGGATTATTCCGCCCTAAACGATCTCAAATGACACGCAAACCTTTCTACTCTTTCTCATTCTTGCTTCCGTTCATACGTTCTTTGTACAGATCCAGCTCATATTTCAAGTGCTGATGTCACCACCACCCTTCCCTTATACTGTACCTTGAACTCTACATCCTCTCCTTCTTTGTGTTTTGCTTTGAGATTAATATTCTGTAAAAATCTGCTTCCTTCTTCCGTAGGTGGCGGGGGAGCACAAGTATCATTCAGAATGTTTTATCTGCGAACAATGCAGCATGTTCATCGGAGATGGGGATTCATACGCTTTAGTGGAGCATTCCAAATTATACTGGTTTGTTTAGATTTAAGGCACATTATAAAGAAATTAATGCATTAATAATAATAATAATAATAATAATAATAATAATAATAATAATAATAATAATAATGCATGGGTGTATAAGATATGAATGCTGTTCATATCAATATTACCCAGGATTTGTCCAGTGACTGTCTTTCTTTACCTCGTTTTTAGTGAGCACTGTTATTATCAGCATTCAGCAGCAAGGCATTCAGGGACAGGATGTTCCCGGCTTCCTCACACTGTGGCGCTGGTGTCATTTCCTGCTTCAGCAGAGAGCAGGAGAGGTCTGGCGTTCACTGTGGATCAGTGTCCTGTTAATGGAAAAAGCTCCAATATCAAAGTATCTCAGTGAGTCTATAGTACATAATACATACCACCATCTTCTTAGAAATTCTACCACAAACCTTGTCCCATTCTGCACCATTTACCCTTTCCAGGTTAGATACGTCCACAACCAGTCCTGAAATTAAGGAAATGATTCACGTTGGAGACACTCTCCTTGAAATCAATGGAAAAGCCGCCCAAAACATTCCACCCGATGAGGTAAGAGATTACGTACAAAATGGAATCTATTTCATTTCGAAGTGCTGTTGAAATTCTCGATTCTGATTGGTCAGATGATCATGAATATTTTCCTACAATGATGCTGGCTTGGACATTAATATAATTTGCCTATAAGTTAATGTGCTCGTTCTGATGTGTTATTGTAAAACATCAAATTTTAATCTCTACCAGATTGACCGGATGATCCATGACATTGAGCACTGCCTAAAGCTCACTGTCGAACACAACCCTGTTGGCCTTTCTAGTCCAGAGGATCAGTCTTGTCTGTTGGACGAAGAAGCAGACCAACCAGGGAATTTAGACTTCCTGCCTCATAACCATGTCCGCCAACGCACCAAAAACATTATGTAGGAACTAATACAGCCCAAAAAGTGACCATTTAATACATAACAATAAAGTGCTTATGAAATAAACTAACTGGAACACTTTTACTAACCTGTTCCTGAGCAGGCGCAGTTGCAGCATTGAAAAAAGCCCGTGTTCCCAAAGCCACTTGCCGCTGCTCTCTCTCAGAAGAAACATTAATCGCTCCGAATCTTTGCGTGTCGATTCAGTTGACAAAACACAGCGCATATTCCGTCCCTCTGACCTCATATACGGAGAGGTTATTGGAACGGGCTTCTACGGACAAGCCATCAAGGTAAAAATGACCTGTTACACTTAACTACAACAAATTGCCCAAAAGATAATGTGACATTAATCACAATTTCTATATCTGCTTATCATCAGGTGACACATCAGCAAACCGGTGAAGTCATGGTGATTAAGGAACTTCTTCGTTTTGATGAAGAGACCCAGACAACATTTCTCAAGGAGGTTTGTGATCATTGTTTTAGGTTCATGGGATGAATAACTTGTTTCTCAACAGGGTTTCAACTCAATCTTGTGGGTTTTACTGTCGTTCTAGGTCAAAATGATGCGCTGTCTGGATCACCCAAACGTCCTAAAGTTTATTGGAGTTCTTTACAAAGACAAGCGAGTAAACTTTATCTCGGAGTATGTGCCAGGAGGGACTCTGAGGGAAACCATACAGAAAATGGTGCATAAATGTTTCTGATCCATTATCTTCTTAATGGAATCAAATATTGTGTGGCGTAATAGCAATAAACGATTTTTTTTAAATCAATTATCTAACAGGGCAGCGATCATCCATGGAAACTAAGAGTAAGCTATGCAAAGGACATTTCTGCAGGGATGGTAAGCACTTCTTGTGACAAACATGGATTACTGTGTGTGTATTTATTACAGATTGAATTCATTAAAAACTATTTATTTGTTACAACCTTAATTAATGAAGTCTAGCCCACTTTCCTACAAAGATATCCAATATGCCATAGTGAAAGGAAATTAAACCTGATCAGTTCAATTTTTAATCATATATCAGCTATCAAAATGTCCAACATGTGAAAGAAAACAGATTTGAATAAAAATGATCTTCCTTTTCACTTTAACCGGGTTTTAAAATGCTCCAACATAACAATAAAATAAAAATCCAGTTCAGGAATGAATGAATGTAGTTTTCAGAACTTTGAGAAAGTTTACATGGTAATGGTGGCTCAAGAGATTAAAACTCTGAGTTGCTGATTGGTGTTCAAGCCCCAGCACTACCAAGCTGCCACTGTTGGGCCCTTGAGCAAGGCCCTAAACACTCTCTGCTCCAGGTCGCTGTATCAATGCTGCCCCTGTGTTATGACCCCAACCTCCAAAGTTGGGATATGCGAAGAAAGAATTTCACTGTGCTGTAATGTCTACGTGACAAAAATATGTCATGATATGAAGGGTTTTTCTCAGCCAACGTTTGTATCTTCAACATCTTGTTCTCTTTCTATAGGCCTACCTACATTCCATGAATGTGATCCATCGAGATCTGAACTCGCATAACTGTTTTGTTAGACAGGTGAGATTGCAGAACAATCATGATGCTTCTTCGTCTGGTCCTTCTGCTCCAACAGAAACTCTTTTTTTTTGTATGCAGCTACACATATGACCACATCTCAGTAACAGAATACTAGATTAATAAACCAAGATTTAAAATCATAAAACATTTCACTTATATCACTGGATAGAATTAGCAGGATACCTTAATTATTTGTCTGTTATGTTGCTTAGCAACCAAAGCTCACTAATGATGCTGTGGCACGAGAAGTGTTTATTACTAATATTCATTCAGCTTCAGGTAGCGTTTTATCCTGCTCAGGGATGCGGAAGTTGTACATCTGGATTCGGTGCCAACTACAAGCATAATAGTTTGGTTTATGTTTACAGAACAATTCTGTTGTGGTGGCGGACTTCGGGTTGGCAAGACTTCTGAAGGAGGATAAATCTCAGATGAGGAATCCTTCTCCTGAGCAAGCATCAAAGCTGAGTAAGCCACATAGGAAAAAAAGATATACAGTGGTGGGTAACCCATACTGGATGGCACCTGAGATGATGCGAGGTGAGTCACGGCAATGAAGCAAACAGACCAAAGCATCTACTGTACTGATTTTTCCTAGTCATGAGCTCATGTTCTATTTCTTCTTCTTCTTAAGGTATTAGCTATGATGAACGTGTTGATATCTTCTCCTTTGGAATCATTCTCTGTGAGGTAATCAATATTTAAATATTAATTACTTGTTACATTATTTTTAAACGTACCATGTAAACGTACATCCCTTACTTTGCACCAGATTATTGGCAGAGTGTATGCGGATCCAGACTACCTCCCCCGCACTATTGAATTTGGACTAGGAGTCAAGGAATTTCTAAAGCGCTACTATCCAGCAGAATGTCCATCCAGCTTCTTTCCACTTGCAGCTCTTTGCTGTGACACAGAAGCTGACAAACGGTAGGATTAAAATCTTTTTCGCTTCTGCACAACATAGATGCACAGATGACCAAGCACATAAACGTTGTTTTATTATTATTTATATTGCCTTCTGTCATAGGCCCTCATTTGCCAAGCTAGAAGAATGGCTAGAAAGCTTGCTGATGCATCTGGACATCAGACTTCCTCTAATCTCAGATCTGGATAAGGTGCGGAAAGCGTTTTGGGAAAACCACAGCGAAATTCAGCATGAAAACGGTTTCCAGTCGGAACAAAAAGACAGGCGAGCGTCAGTTCCGAAGTGATGCTCAGTGTTTACTTTGTTTGAAGTACATCACCTTGTTTAAAGAACCTGTGGACAAGCTAAGAACAAACTGTGAAGGGACAATTCGTTCATAGATGTGGTCATTTCAGGATAATCTTTGCTGCTTTTTAATAGATAATTTTCACTGTAGCAAGTGAATTTAGCAATAATATTGGCGCTAATGTAAGTGAGCAAATTGATACGGCTACTGTTCAAATTGAGGCACAGACTGGAAGTTAGCATTATTTGTGTCTGGCTAATGTACTAACTTATAAAAATGTGAATCATTGTATAAAACCAGGTACAAACTGGCTAATGTTGTATAGTTTTTTTATTTTATTTGCTAATATCTACACATAAATTATTTATATAAACCATGTGTGGCTATTTAAAGTGCAGAACTTTTTTTTAAACCTGTCATAAAATTTCAACCATGAAACTGACATAAAAACATTTTATGACACTGAAATAAAAACCTTTTTGAAATCTTCAGAAATATATTAATGTCTTGTTTTCTGTGTAAAGGTCTCTGTACCATACGCTTCCGATTGTCTAATCGGTTACTATCAATTGTCACTTCAGACTGTGATACAAGAAGTCGTGAGACTGAAGGGAGACATGTGACTGAAGTAGCTAGTCATATATGTGCCACTGAATCTATAGTATCTCATTGGATAGTTTTGCTTCAATTAGAAATGGTGTACCAGCAATACCAGTAATAATCCAGACAAAAAAGTGCTATAATTCTTCTTAACAGAGGTTTAGGCTGACAGCATCCTGAGTCTGTGACCTAGTGAGCCAGCTCTGATGTATTTATTGATAGAACACACTTTTCAAAGCACTTTTGTACCGTTCTCTTGATAAATACTGTAAATGTTAAATGTAAAAAATAAATGACTGCCTGATTGGAGGGTTAATAGGAATAAGTCTAAGCTGCAGGGTTACTAATCATGGCTTGTCTTATCCTTAAAAGGATACTATAACCAGGTCTTTTTCTTCATAAACTATGCAAACCTGCATAAAACTTTTTACAAAGCTACTGTTTTTACTATTGGATATTAAAAGAAAATGTTATCACGAGTAAAAAAAAAAAAGGATAAAATGAGTAGTAAAACATTTTGATTAAACTAAACTCATTGCCTACACATCCAAATAAAACCATCTTTAAAATCTACCTTATTTGTGAGAGTCAGTTCTCAAGGTCCAGCTAAAAGAGTCGGTTCAGCTAAAAGAGTCGGTTCAGCTAAAAGAGTCGGTTCAGCTAAAAGAGTCGGTTCATAGAACGAACCAAACGCAAAACAATAAAACAACGGCAATACAAATACATGTTTTATTGGTTTGCACTTAGAATAAGTTACATTTAATTCTGATATGATGATGGAGGGGGAAATATATATAATTATGGCGAACCTGGCCATAAAATGACTCACGTGCAAAAACTCGATTCAGATTCAAATCACAGTAATACCTCGAACATTCTCAAATGTTTGGTACGAGTCACTAAAAATGATTATTTAATTAAAATTAAAAGCACTTTAATTTCATTTAAAAGTTAAAAAATACTAAATAAATAAATAAATAAATGGTTGAGGTGAGTAGATACTAGCGCTACTAGCGCATTTACAGTACGGTGTACTAATGTTACCCCCTACAGCATACTAGTTCACTCACTGGCTCTCGTTTTCTTTTGCACTCACATTAAGGTAAAACCAGGTAACGAATGGGACTGTAATCTGTAAACAGTTCTGTGACAAAACGAGTTAGATTCAATGAAAATTAACGCGAATGCACGAGGTATTAATGTACTACACTTATCGTACACATCCAAGATGGCGACATCTGTATATCAGCATTAGGTGAAGCGGCTGGTGTCATGGTGCAGTCAGAACAGCCTAGAGCTAATCACACTGAAAACTGGAGATGATAGTGGACTTAAGAAAATACCCCTCTTTAACACTTCATCACCCTGATTAACAACTCACTATAATTATCAAATTTTATTTGTCACTTACACACGTATGCAGTGAAATGCTTTGCTTTATTATTATGAGCCCTGGGGTCAGAGCACAGGGTCAGCCATAGTACAGTGACCCTGGAGCAGGTGAGGGCCTTGCTAAAGGACCCAACGTTGATATCTCAGCAGTTTGTGGGCTTGAACCCCCGACCTTCTGATCAGTAACCCGAAGCCTTAACCACTGAACCTCATGTCCTATCAGAACTGTCAGTCATCACATCATCTGTATATGTTACATACACTACTGCTGCTGTATATTGTACAAAAGCACAATATTGCACAATAGCTACTGTTATTTGCACTACCATGCACTCTGAGAACTTTATGTACATAACTGATCTGTCATATATTCTGTATTCATGCAATAAAACCCGATGCACTAAAACCCGATTCTGATTCTGATTCTGATAAAGAATGTATAAATTCTTCAGAAAGTTTGGCTTCACTGAGTCACACAATCCTGATCATAAAGCTTAGGTGCTAATATGGACCCAAAAGATAGCAAACGTGAGTAACGAATTAGGACGGAATTGTATTTTTAATTGTATTTTTAATTTTAATATATTAAATATTTAAATGGGGGGGATGGTGGCTTAGTGGCCTAGTGGTTAGCACATTTGCCTCACACCTCCAGGGTTGGGGGTTCGATTCCCGCCTCCACCTTGTGTGTGTGGAGTTTGCACTTTCTCCCCGTGCCTCAGGGGTTTCCTCCGGGTACTCCGGTTTCCTCCCCCGGTCCAAAGACATGCATGGTAGGTTGATTGGCATCTCTGGAAAATTGTCTGTAGTGTAGGAGTGTGTGAGTGAATGAGAGTGTGTGTGTGCCCTGTGATGGGTTGGCACTCCGTCCAGGGTGTATCCTGCCTTAAATGCCCGATGATGCCTGAGATAGGCACTGGCTCCCCGTGGCCTGAGAACAGTTCGGATAAGCGGTAGTGAATGAATGAATGAAATATTTAAATGTAATTTTATAGTTAATAACTGCCTATCTATTGTCATTCATACTGCTCGAAATACGAGAGGCTAAACAGTTAGAAAGTGGATTGCTAAATAGCAATCTAATATCATAGCAACACTAGAAAAATGTTTTTCAAAGCATACAGAAATTAAGCTAATTATTTTATATTCAGAGTGCATTTTTCTATGTTTTATGTACTGCTTGTTGTAGACAAATTGGACAAAGAGGAAGCTCTTGAAGGTTGCAGCTACTTGCTGGATATTACAGGTGGCCCAAACATTTTAAAATGAAAATCTTAATAAAGACACCTATTTGTTTTTAGGAATGTGATTATAAATTTATTCTCATGAAGAGCTCATTTGGTTTTTGTTGTTCTTCTCCCTCTATAGATGCTGAGTTAGAAAAGAAGTTCTTGGTGAGTTTAGAGGAATTCTGACACACATACACATTATATAATCATTTTACCTAAACACAAAATGCATTCATTTCAGTGGACCAGCTGTCCATTTCAAAACCAGAGTAAAAGGGATTTAGAAAGCAGCAACAGAGACTCTAATGATGAAACCAGACCGGATACAGCAAGCGACTTGGAGACCTGCTCAAAGGGCATACTTCGTTATACATCCCCATTGCCTACGCACAAATGGGTTCATCAGGTGGATCCGAATGATGACAGCACTATTCCACTGTCCTACAACACAAGTAGTCCGTGTAGATATTCCGATCCATATAAACCCTCAGAGGTATCAATACACCTTTTTGTTTTAAACAAAACATAAAAATGACACAACATTTAACAGATTCAACTTTTAGATATCATAATATGCATTCTGGCAATAGTTTTAAGCTTCTACTTATTCATCTCTCTATTGTGCTCCAAGGACCAAGGGAAGGACATTGTTGGGCTTCATACGTTGTTGTGCCAAGTCCAACGAAAAGCATTGAAAAAGGGATTTGAGTTCACATTGATGGTAGTAGGTGAGAAAAAAAAACACGAAAATAATTTACTTTATACTAATAAATTTGGAGTACCTCAAAGCTTTAGGGTCTCTAATTTGATCCTGAGCTCAGGGGTTTCTCCAAGTCTGCATGAGTTTCCTCTGGCTCCATCTCCTGAAAACATGTCTGGGCTCATTAAAAAAAAACACTTCTGCAATCCTCTTAGAACTGCTCCTGGATTTCTGCTTCTTTAATAACACTCATGATAGAGGTATGTTACAAGTTGGCATCTGAGTTCCAGAAGATGTACATCAATACCTACAGCTTAAGAACAGTTTCAGATGATACATTCACTATTATAGGAACACATGTACACCTGATCATTTTTTTAATTATCCAGTTTTTGTTAGCTGCAACACCAGTGTTTACTTATGTTACATGAGCATCAATTTTGTAATCGTAATACTAAATCCATCATATCGCTAAGACACTAACCTGTATGAACAGCTATTGTCTTAGTAATATACTTCTGTGTCTTGGTAATATGATGGCTTGCTCTCATAGTACTCAATATATATGAGAAACCCTCACACATTTACGATTACAAAGATTTGTATATATCTATAGATATCTATAAATGTTAAAACCATAGTGAGATTATCTTTCATGGTTGCAGGTGAGTCTGGCTTGGGCAAGTCCACTCTTATCAACAGCCTCTTTCATGCTGATCTGTATAAGGACCGGACTTCTGATGAAGCTAAAGGTGAGGTTAATCCAAATGATAATTTGTGTGTAACTTTGCTGCAGCTTCAAAAGACTGATCAGAAATGTATTTTGTCTGTGCACAGGAAAGACAAATAAAACTGTAACAATCACCAAGAAGAGATTAGAAGTTGTTGAAAACGGAGTTAAGCTACATCTCAACATAGTGGATACTCCAGGATTTGGAGATGCTATCGACAACACTAACAGGTAGTTTATTATTCCCAAGCGCTAAAGAACAAACTTCAAAGAACAACTGTGTGAAGTAGAGTGATTTTTGACCCCTGTTAAACCACTAAGGAAAAGCATTCGCATGCATTAGGAACAGAGGAGCTTTTGTATATGCTGCTTATTTCAGTAATTGAAAGAAATGTACATTAATCTTACGTTCCTAAAATAGTACTGTACACACAAACATAGAAAAGAAACATAACGAGAACTTGTGTGGTTGTGCCCTTAGTTGGAAAGCTGTGGTAGATTATGTTGACCAGCAGTTTGAGAAGTACAGAAATGCAGAGATCCGTGTAGACCGTATAAGGATTCCGGACAGTCGGGTGCATTGCTGCCTCTATTTCATCTCGCCTACTGGACACGGGTAATAATCCTGAATTTCAAAATACCTTCATGTATTTTTTTTCCTTAATGGTTACTGGATAAAATATATTAATACTTATTTTGTTTTGTACCTTGAGTTAGATATTAGATTAATTACAGAGGTGATAGAAATACCATCAGTTCTAAGTATTGACATTTGCCATAATAATGTCTACAATTGTTGTGACTCAATTTGCATAAAAAAATTACAGCATTGAATTGAACAACATTGACTCAGCATTATTAGAGGAAAATATTTTAATGTGCTTTTGGTGTTCCTTTGTTGTGGCAGCCTGAAACCGATTGATGTAGAGTTCATGAAGGCGCTTCATAAGAAGGTCAATATAGTGCCCGTGCTGGCTAAAGCAGATACCCTGACTCGCTCAGAGACTCATTATATGAAAACCAGGGTGAGAGAAATTTCACATTCCTCTTAGCAAAGAAACACATATTGTATGCTAGGATGCTACTTAGGTTGAGCTTTAATGATTGATAGAACGTTGTGCCTCTTGTCCCTTCAGATTTTGGAAGAGATTGATAGACACAAGATCAAAATCTATGACATCCCAGAATGTGACTCAGATGATGATGAGAACCTAAGAAAACACAACACTCTCCTGAAGGTGATGGGATACCAGATTATTTTTTTGTAGGTTTCAGATATACCCTATATTAGCATCCATGCATAGTAATTGCAATGTAATGGACACTTGATGCTCCCAGGGGTCATATATTGGTTCTCATTCTCATTGTGCTGCTTTAGAGGAGCATACCCTTTGCAGTAATCGGGAGCAACACAACAGTGGAGAGAAACGGCCAGTATGTTCAAGCTCGTGTTTATCCATGGGGCATTATAGAAGGTATGTGGTACTAGATAAATGGATTAAGAATGTGAAACCATATTTAGGGCGCATTCACTCCAGTTTAATCTCGGTTTAGATTGGATTCATAATCCATATAATAGAATCCCCATTAAAACTGTAGGGTTTAAAACGTACTTGTAAAACCTGTTCATTCGTCAGAAATAAAGTGAAGAGGGAAGAGATCATTTGGTGACAAAAATTGACAAATACATGAATAGATGTTTATAAAAATGACTAATTTAAAATGGTCATTTGCTCAGTTGTATAAATTGAAATAAAAATTGTCCTAATATCTGTAACCAACCATCCCACTTCTCACTACTGGACCATACAAGAGTTTACTTTGGAGCTGGACCAAGACCACCTTGCTCAAACAGACGCAGTTGGTAATTTCGGTCCTCTTCCGTGTGTTATTTCTGTGTTCTAACCTGTTTATATAAAACACACATATTTGGAAACACACCGTGGTTTGTTTGAGACAGAATAAATCCCATTTAATCCCATTTAAATCTTCTCTAAATGTTGAATTTGTGAGTTTTGTAATTAGTATTGGAAATATCTCACAATATACTGTATATTTCTTTCTCAACTGAATTGTTTCTGTTGATCTCATGTCTTGTTGCAGTGGAGAACCCTGCTCACTGTGACTTTATGCTCCTGAGGAACATGCTGGTAGATATACACATGCTGAACCTGAAAGACAAGACTGATGTATTGTATGAGAATTACCGTACTCAGATCTTGTACCAGAACCAAGACCCTTCTACTTATCGGGTAGGAAACAACGGTCTCTCTCTAAAGCTGTCTTTGGCTTTTATTTCATTATAAATCTGTAGATATTTTCCCCTTTTTATCCATTTAGGATTCTGTTTGAAAGATGATATTGAAGAAGAAGGAATATCCACTGCTGGGAATATTGCAAGAACAAATAAAATGTCAAGAAACATGTTTGGTTGATTTTTTTGAGTTTAGATTAAACATGCTATTGAACATGATATAATAAATTATAATGAATTATAATTCATTTTAATTTCTATCACTTTACATATACAGCAGAAATTCTTCGCAAATTTTTCTACCAACGGTTATAAAGCTCTGACACTGGAGACTCCTTCTGTAAATGTTTCCTAACAGAAAGTATTGTGAGTTTTACAGTCCTGCGTTTATTTGTTAAAATAGCTTTTTTTTTAAAAAAACAAAAAAAAAAAAACGCATTCAAGTCCACACGAATGAGTTGTTGCTATAGAAACTACTATAATAGTATGTGGTAGCTCAGTGGTTAAGGTGTGGGATGACCGGAAGGTTATGGGTTCGAACCCCAGGTCCACGAAGCTGCCACTGCTGGGCCCCTGAACAAGGCCCTTAACCCTTAACCCTCAATTGCTCATTGTATAAATTAAAATAAAAATGCAAGTCACTCTGGATAAGGGTGTCTGCTAAATCCCGTAAATGTATAATGCTGTATTGCAGTGAGTCCATTAATTGTCACGGAACATGGGGTGTCTTCACAGATAAAAAGATCCAAATGCAGGGATAGCATAAAAAAGGGTAAAAAATAAAGGTCTAGAAACACAAGGAAACCGGAAACACAAACAGGAGCAAACCAAAGACAACAAACAAGAGACGATGACTCAGCAAAAAATAGACACAAGACAACTGGTATAAATAAGGAGAACAATCATTGAATCACAAGGAACTGGTGTGCAGAGGTGGGAAGGGATTAAGGATAGGGCGGGGCTAACACAGGTGATACCAAAATAATAACAAAAGCACATGACACAAAAACTACCAAAATGTCCCCCTAGTGTCCAGGTAGGGAATAGTCCTAGCTATTTTTGACATTAACACAAACTTTCTAATGGCTTTAGACCTATAAATCTTTTATGATTGTTACTGCTGTCAAAACTGCCATTATAGAAAATGATTCATAACCATTTCACCAGTCAGACTTGCATATTCAGCAGTGGTGTGCAGTATAAAGTATCATTTATTTTGAGATTAGTTTTGCAAAACTTTTTGATGAACGATGACTTGGTAATGGATTCGAGTGTCGAAATCCCCAGGGTGGATCCGGTACCCACAGCTAGACATACGTGAACACTGGCAAAGCGTAATTAACACAAAGATTAACTGCCTTTGGCTGTGTGTAAGACGTCAAAACCGTACAGAACACCGCAGGAGGTGATTTAATCCCCAAGGAGAGCAAGCACACTAAGGAAGACATACGCACCGACAAGCAAAAAGAAGACGGCAACACATTTGGGCTCTGTCAGATGGATTACCCAAGAACGAGCACAGACCGCTTCATCAGGGCAATGTTCAAACAGCATGGTGAGAAATAATAAATGTTCGGTTTTATTCTTTTTTCATGTCTTTTGAAGTGTTCATATTT
Source organism: Tachysurus fulvidraco (assembly GCF_022655615.1). Classification (NCBI taxonomy): domain Eukaryota; kingdom Metazoa; phylum Chordata; class Actinopteri; order Siluriformes; family Bagridae; genus Tachysurus; species Tachysurus fulvidraco. The sequence continues at coordinate 2,642,666 of NC_062538.1, forward strand.
ATTCATGAAACATTCTACACCATTGCCTAATGTAATTCAAATTCAAATTTAGTATGTCACATCAATATGTAATTTCTATTCAATTACCAAACAACCCGATTCTAGCTTTCCAAAAATTGTAAATGTGGTAAATAAACTCTATAAAAATACTAAGTCGCTACTAAGTACTAAGCTTTGGTGCTTGAATGATTATTTTGTCCCTGTTTTCCCATGCTTACACATTCACTGGGACTAGAACCTGAGGTATGAAAGCTGTGCATTAGGTTTAGTAAAGAAAGTTTTTATATGTTTTGCCCGAGATGTTAGCGAATAAAAAGAGCCTGTCTCCTGAAACCTGTCTCCAATTTCTTAGTGCAGTTGAGGGAATTAATGTGAGGATTTAATCCTGCTAAAGCGACTGCTCACTAATCAGAAGTGACAGAATGAATACGCACTGCTTAAGAGATAAAGGTAGTAACATGCTGCATTTCCAGGGCAAATAGGATTTTGAACACCAGCCTGTGAGGAGAAACCACTAGGGTTTTGTTATTTAATGTAAGTCCAGTTCATTTATCCATTTCAAATTTACACACAGTGTCTTTAACTTTGTAATTACGTATAAGCATGAGCAAAAAAAAACCAGAGTATACTATTCCAGAAAAGAGTTATTATTTATCTGAATGTTCAGGTCCTTTTATTTAAGTAAATCTTTGTGCTTCTTTTTTTTCTGATCATTGCTAATTGTTAACTGGATTGGAATCACTGCTTTCAGGTCATCCTGCAACTCTTCTCCAGACACTGCTGGCTTACGTTGAATAACAATAAAGAATACATCTTTCCCCTTAATTAAAGAACCTGAACAGCATCTTAAACGCATACTCAGATAGAGGGCTGGATGAATTGTTGTTGTTTTTTTTATACAATCAATCAATCAATCGATAAAAAAAGATAAAGTACGTTCAAGAAGCAATGCCAAAACAATGCAGTCATTTCATCTAAAGTTCTAAAGGGCTGTGGGATCTTGGACGGTTCTCTGATATCTTCGTATCCTCTGTAATTTTTTCTAAAGGAAAACATTTTTATAGATTTTTTTTTATTAGAAAGTGGAATGAAAAATATAAACAGAACAATCAGAAATATGAATCTTAATAAACTTTACATGCATGTGGATCAGCTGTCCAGTTTATCTTTCAAGGAACCCGAGAACACAAAGCTGGTGTATACCATGAGAGATCTGCCGCCCAGAACAGGGCACACGTTTCCTAGACGAGAGATGCACGTGATGGACAAGGACCTGGGTGGAAGAACTCGTTCTCACTCCCCTGACACACCAACTTTCATGCGTCGAGTGAGAAGGAACCTGCAGGGCTCAGAACCAGACCTGCTGCACCGCTGTCACTTCACTTCCCAAAGCTATCTAGAGTCTCCGCTTAGTCCTTCACGAGCTAAGAGCCCCTGGAGTAGACTAGATCCTTATGATTCTCCTGAGGTAATGTTTGAAATCTTCAAGAGGTTTACATCAAACTTGTAATATGTTTCTTAGCCTGTAATTATTCTCTGTAATTATTTAAAGGATCAAGATAAGGAATATGTTGGATTTGCAACGCTTCCCAGCCAAGTGCACAGGAAATCTGTGAAAAAAGGCTTTGCCTTTACGCTGATGGTAGCCGGTGAGTTCACAGCATGAGAGTGAATATTAAGTAAGAAGAAAGATCACATTTCTGAAGATATTTTATTAATACATACTTCTTTGTAATTGTTTTAAAAAATCTATCTAGGGGAGTCTGGTTTAGGAAAGTCCACGTTGGTCAACAGCCTTTTCCTAACAGATGTCTACAAGGACAGGACACTGCTGAACGCTGAAGGTACGTCAGAAAGGTTTCATATGTGAAAATACTGCAAGTCGTTTACGATTCTGTGACTTCTGAATATATCTGTTATATCTACTATTTCAACAAATAAAATATAATAGATCCTGTTGTTCTCTGGGTAATAAACATTTAAAATGGATTTGCGGCAGAATCCTAATTAAGAACTATGAAATACTGTGTGGGGGTGCGTTTGCCTCACACCTCCAGGGTTGGGGGTTCGATTCCCGCCTCCGCCTTGTGTGTGTGGAGTTTGCATGTTCTCCCTGGGTTTCCTCCGGGTACTCCGGTTTCCTCCCCCGGTCCAAAGACATGCATGGTAGGTTGATTGGCATCTCTGGAAAATTGTTTGTAGTATGTGAGTGTGTGAGTGAATGAGAGTGTGTGTGTGCCCTGTGATGGGTTGGCACTCCGTCCAGGTGTGCCTATCCTGCCTCGATGCCCGATGACGCCTGAGATAGGCACAGGCTCCCCGTGACCCGAGAAGTTCGGATAAGCGGTAGAAAATGAATGAATGAATGAAATACTGTGTATTTGCCAATGTGATTTCCCTGTATACAGAAAGGATCAGCAAAACAGTGGAAATCACTAAACATACCATCAGTATTGAAGAGAAAGGTGTGAAACTCAAGCTCACCATTGTGGACACACCAGGCTTTGGAGATGCTGTCAACAACACTGAAAGGTGATGATAGACTATATACCCCAAAGACTTGTGGACACCTGACCTTCATATCCAAACTTTTACAAAAGATAGAAGCACACACATGCATAAGATGCCTTTGTATTCTGTAACAATTCAATTACATTGGAGGCCCAAACCTACTCCAGCATGAGAACAGTGTGGTTAAAGTGGCAGAACCCAAATGTCCTGACTGCACCCCAGGCCTCCATCAGTGTCAGATCTCACTAATTACCACTTTTGTGGCAGAATGAACACAATGCCCCACAACCACGCTCCAACATCCTGTGGTAAAACTTACCAAAAGAATGGAGGATATTATAACTGTGATGGACATAATGGTCAGGTGTCCACAAAATTATGGCCATGTATTGTATAGCAGGCGGTAGCCATATTTTTTAACATGTTTTTATACACCTTAAAGCTGGAAGCCGGTTTTGGATTTTGTCGACCATCAGTTTGAGAAATACTTCAGGGACGAGAGTGGGTTGAACCGCAGGAACATTCAGGACAACCGAGTCCATTGCTGCCTCTATTTCATCTCACCATATGGCCATGGGTAAAAAAAAAAAAAAAAAAAAAAAAGGCAGAATTGATTATATTAAGAATTTATTACTTAATTATTAAACTCATTATTTTATCTGTTTATTATAACTGTGTCTCCAGCCTCAGGCCGGTAGACGTGGAGTTTATGAGAGCTCTACATGAGAAGGTCAACCTGGTGCCTGTGCTTGGAAAAGCAGACTGCCTCACACCACTGGAGCTGTCACAGAAGAAAACAAAGGTGCGCATGTCACCATCTTGTTTCAACAGTGTGTGGGTTTTATGACAGCGTGGCTTTAACGCCCTGCTTCCAACAGATCCGAGAGGAAATCCAGAGGTTCGGAATCAACATCTACCAGTTCCCCGAGTGTGACTCGGACACGGACGATGACGTTAGAATCCAAGATGAAGACCTGAAAGTTAGAAAAGCATTCATACTTTTTTTTTTAGCATTTTGTATTCTTTCTCTTCTGTTGTTTGTTATTAATTGAAGGTCTGATCTGTCTATTATGTGCTCTGTTCTCTAAAGGATAGTATTCCCTTTGCTGTGGTCGGCAGTAACATCGTTGTCGAAATCAAAGGCAGGAGAGTCCGAGGCCGTGTGTATCCCTGGGGTGTGGTCGAAGGTATTACATACTGAAGCTGTGCATGTTTCACATTTCATTTTATTTCTAATGCTTTGCTGAACCGACTAAGCCTGTAACGAGCACAGAGGTCAATCTGACGCATGTCTCGTGATCGATAATAGAAGTTTGTTAATGCGATAGCAAAAAGCTCTTTGTTTTAATCTGTCTTTTAGAATAAAAACAAACTGAACAAGAAAGACTTGTCATCAACAGCAGCTTGAATGATAGAAAATAAGTGACTGAACAAATAGGTTACATTACAATAAATAACGTACTATAGCAACAAATCAGATGTTTATTACATTTCTATATTTCATATTTTGGCATCAGGCTCCCCGTGACCCGAGAAGTTCGGATAAGCGGTAGAAAATGAATGAATGAATGAATGAATGAATGAATGAATGAATGAATATTTTGCCATTGTTTCTATAGTATTAACGTACACAGGGACTTGTGTGTTGGATCGTCCACATAGCAAGATATAAAAAAGTAATTTTTTTTTATTTTTGATGGGAACATTTTTGTGTCAGCGCTTTGCGACAGTCAGAAGTAAACGACAGAACTTTGCAGTTTCTCTTTCTCTGACAGCTTGCGTTACTGACGCCAAGAAAGATAAGGAAAGAGAGAGAAAGAAGGTAGTGAGTAATTGTAACAGGAACTAACGTTTTACAGTTGGCCCACAACATTACATTTTCAGCATTTGGCAGACGTCGTTAACCAGAGCGACTTACGTTTTTATTTCTTCTCATGAAACTGAGGGTTAAGGGCCTCACCCAGGGGCCCAGATTGGCCGACCTGGGGTTTGAACTCACAACCTGATCTGTAGATGTAACACCATAACCACTAGGCTAAGAGGACCCTGAATAAATCTGTGTGGGATGAGTTTATCATGCCAAAATATAATTAAAAATAGATTTAGTTTTATATAGACAAGTTAATGAAGAATCTGTGTTGTGTATTTATATAAAAACGAGAGCAGTGTTGTGGTCACATTCTTATTCCGTTGGAATAATTGCGATAAATTTGATGAGATAATAATCCTGACTCGAACGCAATCTTCTCCACTGAATACAGTATTTGTCACTGATGAAGCTTCAAATGTTTAATCAGTATAATACCCAGTTTAAATAATGATCCCATACACCATGCACTACATAACACTGCTGATGATATGTACGTTTTTAGTGGAAAATCCCGCCCACTCGGACTTCCTGAAGCTTAGGAACATGCTGGTTCGTACCCACATGCAGGACCTGAAGGACGTGACGCAGGAAACCCATTATGAGAACTACCGCTCTGAGTGCATCCGGAACATGACACGCATGGTGGTCAGAGAGAGAAAGCTCAGGTCTGCACACAGCACACAAGAGGTCACTCTCATAGTCTCACGCTAAAGATCGAAGAACTTCCTAATACGAGGATGTCTGGCACATGGAAAGCTTTAGTTGGGAATGCAGCATGATGGTAGTTAAAGGTTAAAGGTTGCGAACTAATTAGTAGCTAGTAACTTTTCGATATGTAATCATTTCCACCAATTTCCAGCAGGAGCACAAACTGTTAAACCCAATGACTCAGTGAGAGCCGTTTAGAACAATAAATAGTCACCGGATCGAAGAGCAAGGACGATTCGTCGCATTAAGGACTTTTAATTTGATGGATTTTGTTCGAAACAGTGTTTGGCATATGTGCAGTGGTATTCAGACTGCTTAGGAGATGATTAAGAGATAAGAAAATCACTAGCTCATGAAATTAGCCATGCCTGGATTGTAGGAATAAACACATTCATTAGATTAATTCTACAGCCGTGTTTGTGTATGCCAGCAATAATGTGGGGCATTAGAAGGTTTGTAGAAAGATCCACAGATGTTACGGATAGTACCACGAATGCGAATGTCTCGTTCCTTGCACGTATTGTTATTATTTTAAGGACCTTTTGTTTTGCTGATTTCTTTCCCTGTTCATGGCAGTCTGTGTAAATATCTGAGAGAAAGCAGTACAGACTTATCTCTGGTGCCTCTGGACGACGAAACCGAGCGGCTCATTTGGGAGAAAGACGAGGAGGTAAAAAAAAAGCTTTGAAAAGGTTCTAAATGAATTGAGACTGTAGTCAGAATTCGTACTTCAGCAAAACATCGAACCTAATAAATACATATGAAATGATCTTTAAAGCTGTGTTTGAAAATAAGTCATATTTTATTACAAACTGATAAATCATGTGAAAGATTGAATAAATGAACACTGGAGTGATTTGGCTGAGACTCTCTTAATTAGTCATTCACTGTGTCATCGCCATCATCATCATCACCATGATCATCATCATAATCAGATTCTGAGCTCTTTTGTAATGATCAGCGGCTCCTAGATCAGATTCTATTGCATGCCATTGTATTGTATATTCCTGAGGTTTTGCACTTCTAAAGATTTAAAATGGAGCTCCGATGAAGAAACTGTATACAGTGTAATACAGCAGGAATATCCAGATGTTGCCATCTTTCCTTTAGTCTTTGTAGATAGTACACTATATGGACAGAGGTTTGTGGACACCTGACCATCATGCTCGACCGTTCCAAGTCTGAGGTGACTGTGGTGACTGTGGTGAGGAAAAACTCCCTTAGATGGAAGAGAAAGAAACCTTGAGAGGAAACAGACTCAAAAGTGAACCTCATATTCATTTGGGTGACACTGGAGGGTGTGATTATAAACTGTTATAAACACCAGACAGTATTATTATGAACATCGTCCTTCCTAGTCAGGTACAGTCTGACAATTGATGACAAAAAGATGTCTTGATGAGGAGGTTGCTGTCCTGAAAGACCACATGGAGTTCACCATCTATCCATACATCAGATACATAAACCTTTGTCTATATGGTGTATATAAGTAGTAATACTGTAGCTATGGTTTAAACTGGTTGTTCTATCTGATTTGGTGTGTGTGTGTGTGTGTGTGTGTGTGTGTGTGTTTGTTTTATGTGCAGCTACTAAGAATGCAAGAGATGCTGCAAAGGATCCAAGACCAAATGCAGCATGGAAACTGAAACAGAACGAGACATATCCAGTCATCCATTTGTAAAAATTAATTTAAAAAAAATAAAGTAAAATAAAATCCTGGAATTTTTTTTTAGCATGCAACGTCGCTTGTGTATATATTTTATCCAGTGATCAACATAAAAAAAATAAAATAAAAAAAATAGAGAGAATACAGGACATTTTGTAAATGTAAGATTTATTATGAATAGTCATTTCTTTTAATTACTCTAGCATATTTCAACATTATTACTGTTTTATTTCATGGTGGACAATTAGATTTTAATGCAGCCCAAAATGTACAGGCGATATATAACTTAAACTTTCTCCATAGGGAAAAAATGCAGATTTTTATATATGTATATATAATATCAATGTTAGAATGAGGTCTAATGGTCCCCACCACATCATACAGTATTAGACATGGTCCCGAAAAAAATAAAATAATAATAATAATAATAATAATAATAATAATGAGGGGATTGATGCTAAACAAAAACAAAAAAATTTGCAATCTACATGCAAAAATCAGGCAACAGTGTAATCCGCAAATACATACACGTATATGTGAATGCGTGCATATCCATCACATTTATATATACACATACATAGACTTAAAAAAAAACTACTCTTTTTTTTTGTTACAAAAGGGTGTTTTTTTTGTGTGTGTATTTTTTTTTTTTTTACCGAATATAAAGCACCGCATGTATCATTCTATTTTATTACATGAAAACTTCTCGATCGGTCGTCAGATTCAGGGGAAAAAAAAGAAAGAAATTCACATCTAAAGTGGATATAATCACATGAATCATCTAGGTGTATAAATCGAAGCCCCAGACTCGATTACTTTTTCTTTCTTTTTTTTTTGAAGGAGACGGGGTCTGTAAATTAAGAGCAGGGTATCACAGTGTTCTGGTTACATTTGATAGTACGTAGCAATGAGACACAGTACGTCAGAGCATCGAATCCTCTTTAGCAGAGTTTTTCATTTTGTAGTAATGAAAATAAAAAATAAAAAAATAAAAAAAAGGAAAAAAAAAAGGTTTGTAGGATGACTGTAAATAATATATATATATATATATATATATATATATATATATATATATATATATATATATATATAGGAAGCAACACGAGGAATGTGTCACGTGAGTGTTACATGGTACACGGATGTTATTAGGTTCCATCGACGTACAGACAGCTGAAGTGGACCATAAATGAAAGGAGTAAATGAAAGAAAGAAAAAAGACTTTGAGGAAATGTCCATACCGTGAAAACCTCCTCAAAGTTAGCACGCACTCGCACACAGAAAAACAAAAAACAAAAAACAAAAACAAACAAACAAACACACGAGCAGGTGACGATCGGGTGGCTTTTCTAAAAGAACCAATAAAAAAAAACCAAACAATTAAAAATAAACACAAAACTGTGTCACATACGGTATACTGACAGACACACAACAGGTGTGACTAGCGGAGCAACGTGAGACTGCTTCTCTGTAGATGTTAGTCACGTGTCCGGTAGAAGACTTCGGGAACTTAGTGGTATACACGCGTCGTGAAGAAATATCGGCAACACAACAGTAATGGAAGAGGTGTGTTTCTAGGCTAACTGCTTGATTATGTTTCATCAGTGCTCTCCTGGTCGCTGAATGCCTGCGGCTGACATCGTTGAACAGTCCCTCTGAAAAAGCACAGCAGTACCGTGTTTAAGCAACAGAGGGCGCTGTTAGACTTGTACATTAGACAGGTTAGGCACTTCTAGATGTCCAGATTATCGAATTGCCAGCCCAATAATCGATCATATTTTCTGATAATAATGCAAAATTTTGCATTCTCGTTGATCATCTGATTTCTGTGTCTGTTTTTTTTTTTTTTAAACATTTCTAAAAAAAAAAAAAAAAAAAAAAAAAAAAAAAAAAAAAATTTTGTTTCATGACTGTATGTGAAAGTGATGCCTGAGACATTTAGGTTACGATAGCTAATCAGGAGAGGAGGCTCGGGACCGAAGGACGGAGAGGGAGTGAAAACGGACACTTTGTTTTCGTCAGCCATCGTTTCGTGATTTGAAGGTTTGCAAGTGCATCACGTGTTTCTCGTTCAGTCGACTGTACGTGACGGTAGACCTTTCTGTGATTGGTGCATGCCGTGAAGCCGGGCACGCTCACGACGACAAATTCCTGTGCTCTTCTGACCATTCGGATGTTCTTCACATGCCACACACACACACACACACACACACACACACACACAGACAGACACACACACAAACCTGCATGTCTCATGCTAGCTTAAGTGTGCTGACAGGAAAAGGCGGTACGGTCACCATTGTCACTGGGTTAAGCACAGCCTGCCCCACAAGACCCGCATGATGGTGAGCCACTACAGCTGTGGGTTTTCCCACCATGGTGCCCTGCTGCCCCACTGCTGCACCATTCACGTGGCTGTGGCTCTGGGGGTGATGAGCCAGCGTCTGTGTAATGTGGCCCAGAACTTGCGGCTGCGAGACAGCCACCGTCTGCGGGTAAAGGGTCACCGGGTGGACGGTTATGTGCCCGATGGGTTTGGAAGCAGCCGGTAGCACGTGGTTGACCGCCTGGATGACGGATGCGTGAGACACGGAGGCGTGCGCGATGACGCTGGGTTGAGGTGCGATGGCCGTGCTCTGGGGCTGTGGAGGGTTGGTCGGTTTGTGCTGGAAGGCAATGTGGGACTGGAGGATGGACGGAGGAGGAGGAAGAACGGGGGCGCGTTGCTCAGACAGTGCCGGATGACATCCCAGGATCGAGGAGCGGGATGAGGGTGGGGCTCCGTCTTCGGCATCCTGTTCGAAGTTGTCTTCGCCTTCTGCAGAAAGACGAATAAAACGGATTTCTGAGATTTTCTTGATGGTAATTAATACATTTACATTTAATACAGTGCAGCATTTATCTATATAGTATAGTTCTCATGTTAGAAGAAAAAAAATAAGACGATGTAATCATTCACCATAGATATGTTCCGATATGCAACTTTTATCGTATTTGCCCTCAGAGGGCGGCATTCATCAAACCAGCTACGAGCGGATTGAATCACAAATCGGTCACAGGAGAATTCTCACCAGAAATTTGGTATGCAGGAAAATCCCTGGAGTCGTTTGAACCACTACGGTCTTATTTGTGAGGAATTACTGCACAAATTCTATAATTGTACTCATTTCCACTGCATATTAAGAATGCAATCCATAATAAATTAAGGGAAACACGACCAACTATTCAGTCTGACCAAAAACAAAATGTTCGACCTGCGAGAACATTTCCACACGATCGGATTTAAAGCGTCTGATCTACGAGACAGAACACGTTTCCCGAGACTGAAAGAATAAGCCAGCGCATTATTAAGCACGTCCGAGTGAGTAACGACGCCGTACCTGATGCCGTCGATGTGGAAGCCTGGTCATCTTCAGGCTGGACCGTCTGCCGGACGATGCGGTCGATCTCCATGATGTCCATGCACTGACTCAGGTCGTTCTTCAGCTCGGCCAGTCTCTGCTGAGTGGCGATCTTCTCCCTCGCCAGCTTCTCCATCTCGTGCTCGTATTCCTTTTCCTTGCGCTTCAGCGTCTACGTACAAAACATCGAAACGTTTTTTTAAATAGTGAACAATTCTGTAGATATTCCTGGAGTAAAATGTAATTAACAAAATGTACTATTGTCTCTGTATTGAATGCTACTGCTTTTTTATTACATAAAAAAATACAGATTAAAAAAAAAATTTTTTGTTTGTTTGTTTAAATTATTATTTGTTTGTTAAATAAATAAATAAATTTGTTTGTTTATATTATTATTATTATTTTTATAATTTCCCTGTGTCTGTCTATTGTACTTCGATCTCTAACCAGGCTGCAGTTGCATGTGTAGTTTATATTTTGTAGTGTTTTACAAATAAGTAGTTTTGCTAATAGTTTTGTTCGAACCCTATGAACACATTTTTGGTTATTTACACTAAAGATCTTTCTGGAACATTGTGTACAGGCATTATATTGTTATTGGTGTGCTTCCTTTGTTTATTCTCTTTTTCCTTGTATTTCCCCAACGAATCTCCGCCTCTTCCCAACATCCTGTCCTGCGAGGAGTGGGCGTGGCCCAGAGGGATTAAATACGGAGTTCGCTTCGGTTTCAGCCAATCGGCTCTTTGATAGAAAAACCGGCCTGACCGCTTGTTTTCAGCGTGGCCGCTTTGTGTGTTAGTGGGTGTGTCCTCTCCTGGATGTCATAAACGCTGATCTTTAAAAAAAAAAAAAAAAAAACACCAAAAACGTGTGTGTGTGTGTGTGAGATGTGTATGAGATGTGTGTGTGAGATGTGTGAGATGTGTGTGTGAGATGTGTGTGATGTGTATGTGATGTGTGTGTGAGATGTGTGTGAGATGTGCGTGTGAGATGTATATGAAATGTGTGTGTGATGTGTGTGTGATGTGTGTGTGATGTGTGTGAGATGTGTGTGAGATGTGTGTGAGATGTGTGTGTGATGTGTGTGTGATGTGTGTGAGATGTGTGTGTGATGTGTGTGTGATGTGTGTGTGATGTGTGTGTGATGTGTGTGTGATGTGTGTGTGATGTGTGTGTGATGTGTGTGTGATGTGTGTGTTTTTGTCTCAGGATTTTTTTAGACTTTTATTTATTTATTTAAATGCAGACTACAAAGTACTCCTGAAAGTCCAAAAAGCGAG